>NW_027185877.1:11577588-11596777 GCF_028583685.1 Petaurus breviceps papuanus | reverse complement strand
CACACACACACATAAATGTACCCCCTAGGACAACTCCTTTCTCCTTTATCAGCTCCAATTCCTATGGAACAGCACTCAACTGGCATACTGAAGGATCTGATTTTTCCAAGAGCATTTTAAGAATCAGAGACTCTTATTAGAGTTACAAATAACTTTAAACATTATCTAGTATAAACTCCATTTGAAACATAAATATCTTCTTTGACATTCTCTACAAGTGTCTATTTAACCTTTTTACCTGAAAACCTAGAATAAGACAGACTATTTCATTTGGGTACAACTCTAATTGTTAGGAAGTTCCTCTTTATATTGGGCTGAAATCTGGCTCCCACCCACTGTTCCTAGTTCTTCCCCAGAAGAGACCAAGCAGAATGTGTTTAATGCTTCTTCCATATGTGTAATGGGAATGTAAATTTAAGATCTTCTCTGTCCCTAGGCTCTTGGATAGCCTTAAGCGCACCTGGACCCTGTGCTGGGAGGCTTGTTCTTTGGGAGATACTTAGTGATTGGGCAGTGGGTCAAGAGGGTTGTTACATTCTCTAAGCCAGGAGAAGGCTATATAAAAGCCTGATGTGAGGTTTTGTTTGGGGGGCTCACTTTAAGAAGTGTTGTGTGATTTGACCAGACAAGACTCTGGGCAGCCATTGAGAGCCCCCCGGCCTTGAAAACCCAGATGTTGATGATTCCCTCTCTGGTGACTGACTAGGTATGGATGTAATGGTTGGACAGTTGGAGGCCTGTCTGCTTGAAATGTTTCTCTGTCTTGTAACTTCTGCTTGTAACCTGTCTGTATACTCTAAAGTTTGGGGTGCTGGCTTTTTCCCCTGAGCTAGGTAAATGATATGCTTGATTGATTAAAGCAAGATTGTTAATGAACTTTGAATTGCTTTCCTTTAGAAAAGCAGATCTGAGAACCTGTGTTGGCAGCCACCCTGGGTATGTCGGGGTGCTTGCTGCTACAACATGCCAGTCTCTGCTTCAGAAATTTGAAGACTAAGATTATTTCCCCCATCTTCTTTTCTCTAGGTTAAATAGGCCCAATTCCTTTGACCAGTCTTCAAATAATGTGGATTCCAGGTCCCTCTATCTATGAATACTGAATCCTTCCTAAAACAGCCTGTCAAGGTCACAATAAGATTTGGACCTCCATTAGTTTGGACACTATACTTCTATTTTTGTAGCCTAAAATGCTATAAGATTTTTGTTGCTGATGTTGTCAAATAGTTTTGTTAATTTATATTCATCTTTTGGTCCATTACAAGTCTTAACTCTTTTTTCACAGGAACTGTTATCTAGTCAGACACCTTCCCCCCATCTAGTATTTACACAATTTCTTTTTTTAAATTTAAATGCAGGTTTTTGCATTAATTTCTATTAGATTTTATTCAATTCAACCTTTTGTTCAAACTTATTGAAAGATTTTTAGCTTTGGATTGTCATCTGATATCCCTCCTAACTTTGTGTTATCTGCAAATTTGATAGGCATGCCAATTATGCCTTTAACCACCTCATAGATAAAAAAAAATTGAATAGAAAGGGGCCAAGGACAGATCCCTGCGATACTCTATTAGTGACCTTCTTCTAGGTTGACATTTATCCTTTAACCAATACTCTCTGGGTCTGGTTATTCAATCATTTCTGAATCCATTTCACTCTATTATTATCTGGCCCACAGCTGTTCATTTTATCTGTAAATATAACCTAAGAAGGTTCCAAAAGAGCCTTTGGCTATAAAGAATAATAAATACATGTGGCACAATGCAGTGCACATACAAGATACTTTGTATCAGGAGATCTTCAGTAGAAATCTAGATCTTAGTTAAATACTCTGTCTTTGATAGTTGTGAGAAACATGCTTTGTAAATTTGAACAGGGAACCAGCAATATGATATCTTCTTTCACTAGTACATATCAGCAATTCACATAAAATATAAAGTTTTAGCAAGTTACCTGGAGGTGCTGAGAGGTTACGTAAGTGATGTGTTCAAGTGTCAGAGGCGAGACTTTAAATTCCCCACTCCAAAGTCAGCCTTTTGCCCATAGTTACACTGACTCATTAGTATTACTATTGTCTTACGTGATAGTTATCTCCATATATATGTACACACACACACACACACACACACACATATCTTCTATTCCCTAACTAAATTATAAGCACCTAAAGGGTAAAGAAAATTATACATGTCTACATACACATTTATATACATATACATACATATATCTATGCATATATGCATCCCACTCAATCCCTAACAAAACTGCCTACACAGAACAGGTACTTGATTAACACTTGTGGACTGACATCATACCTTTCTTTCTAAAATCTTTCCCGGAGTCTGAGAATGTGTAATAAAATAAGTACTTGGCAAGAGCATTATTCTTCTCAAAAATAAGAGTTAATAAATTGCTTATTGCAAAGAAGAATAGATAATATCTAGAAATTATGTTTCTCAAGTTAATAAGCATTTCCTAAGTGCCTAATATGTGCCCAGCATTTTGCTTAGCACTGAAGATACAAAGAAAGGTCAAAAATAGTTCCTATTCTTGCAGAGCTCACAGTCTAGTATGGAAGACAACAGGCAAACAGCTATGAACAAACAATATATATACTAAATAAACTGGAAGCAATTGCAGAGGGAAGATATAGTAATGCCAATCAAAGGCAACTTCCAAGGTTCAAAATACCAGCATAGTAACTCTTATTTTATTCAGTGACAAATTAAAACATTCACAGAACAGAGAAAATCAAAATACAGCATTCACCACGTGTGATTCAATAATTTCCAAGTACTACTCCACTCTGGGCAATACATTCATTTAGTAAATCACAAAGTCTTTCTTCTCAAATGGAGATTAAGATTAGTTTCCAATCATAAACAATGTATATTCATTTGGTCAATCACAGAGCACAAAAAAGTCAATTTTCCCACCCCTGGATCACAATTGAATTACAATTATCATCAGCTAACGCCAAGTAACTTCTCAAAAGGGGCAGTGGAGAGTACAAAGGCCATCTACCCCTGAGCTACCATCACAGTGGGCAGAGTAAAGATGGCAGAGTAGAAACAGGACTTCTGCAGGGCTCCTGATCCCACCTCCTCCAATTCATGTAAAAAATGACTCTAAACAAACTTTGGAGCTACAGAACCCACAAAATGACACAGAGAAGCTAACCTCCTGCTGAAGACAGTCTGGCAGGCTGGCAGGAAGGGGCCAGTGCAGCACTCTGGGAGTCAAGCCCAGCCCCGAGAAAGCCTGAGGTTTTAGCTGCAGGGCAGCCGAAGGGCAGCCACAACCAGCCACTGGCTGGAGGCACTTCAGATCACCTGCAGCTGTGACAGTTTCCAGAATTATCAAGCCATAGATGCTAAGGACAAAGTGAGAGGTCAGTGCAGTGTGGACTTTGGGACCTGGGAGTTCAGGAGTGCAGTCCAGCCATTGCCCCCAGGACAAGAAGCAACTGAAGCCTGGCAGTGGTCCAGCCACTGCCACATGGCTGCTTCAGAGCTCCAGGCCTGCAGATAATAAGGGGACCAAGTGTCCAGTCTGAGGGGTAATCGCTCTTGCCTTAACCTGCTTGGACCTGGATCACTGTCTGGGGTGGAAGTCCTGGGGTGTATGACCAGTGTGCCAGAGCTTGTGGAGGCTTCAGAGAGGGCAGCCAACTAATAGCTCCAGCAGCTGAGAAAACCCCAGTGATTTGGGACAAAGCTCCCCCCTCTGGTAGCAAAATTCCACTGTGGAAAAAAGCTTAAAAGTCAAGAAATTAAGTGGCAACATGAGCAAATGAGGGAAGAAAGGAAAGCTCAGCGGTCCAACATTGGATTCCTATGTTGGGGACAAAAAGGATCAGGGCATGGAACAGGAGGAAGACAACCAAGTCAGAACTCCTGCACCAGAAGCTTCCATCAAAAGAATAAGTTGCTTACAATCCATAGAGGAGCTTAAGAAGGACTTTGAAAACCAATTAAAAGTAGTGAAGGAAAAATTGGGAAGAGAAATGAGAATGATGCAAGAAAATTATGAAATGAGAGTCAACAACCTGATTAAAGAAAATAACACCTTAAAAAACAGACTAACTCAAATGTCAAAAGAGGCTCAAAAAGCCAATGAGGAGAAGAATGTCTTAAAAACCAAATTTGTCAGATGGAAAAAGAATCTCAAAAGCTCACTGAAGAGAATCATTCTTTCAGAATTAGATTGGAGCAAATGGAAGCTAGTGACTTTATGAGAAATCAGGATACTATTAAACAGATCCAAACAAATGAAAAAATAGAAGGCAATGTGAAATATGTCATTGGAAAAACCACTGACCTAGAAAATAGATCCAGGAGAGATAATTTAAAAATTACTGGACTACCTGAAAGCCATGATCAAAGAAAGAACCTAAAAATCATCCTAGGGGCGGCTAGGTGGCACAATGAGTAGAGTGCTGGGCCTGGAGTTAGGAGGACCTGAGTTCAGATCCGGCCTTACACACTTAACACACACACACACACACACACACACACACACACACACACACACCCCTAGCTGTGTGACCTTGGGCAAGTTACTTAACCCTAACTGCCCTCCAAAAAGCAAAAAAAAAAAAAAAAACAACCTTCAAGGAATTCTCAAAAAAAAAAAAAATTCTCAAGGAAAATTGCCCTGATGTTTTAGAATCAGAGGGCAAAATGAGGTTGAAAGAATCCACTGATCATTCCCCAAAAGAAAACTCCTAGGAATATTATAGCCAGGTTCCAAAATTCCCAAATCAAGGAGAGAATATTACAAGCAGCCAGGAAGAAACAATTTGAATACTGTGGAAACACAATTAGGATGACACAGGATCTGGCAGCTTCTACACTGAGGGTTTGAAGGGCTTGGAATATGATATTCTGGAGGTCAAAGGAGCTGGGATTAAAACCAAGAACCACCTACCCAGCAAAACTGAGTATCATGTTTCAGGGGAATAGAGGACTTTTAAGCATTCTTGATGAAAAAACCAGAGTTGAATAGAAAATTTGATATTCAGATACAAGAAACAAGAGAAGCATGAGAAAATAAACAATGAAAAGAAATCAAAAGGAATTTATCAAAGTTGAACTACTTACAATTCCTACATGGAAAAACAATAATTGTAACTGATGAAACTTGTCTCAGTATGAGAATGGTTGAAGGGAACAGAAATGTATATATGTACATATATATGTATACATACATATATATGTCTATATAGGAGGGTATATGGGCATGTGAATACATATGTGAGTGTGTATATACATATATGTATACAGGCATACATAGACAGAGAGCACAGGACCAATTGAATGGAAGGGATGATAATTAAAAGGTGAAATTAAGAGATGAGAAAGGAATATAATGAGAGGAGGTGGGGAGAGATAGAATGGGGTAAATTATCTCATATAGAAGAGGCAAGGGAAAACTGTTACAATGGAGGGGAAGAATAGGAAGGCAAAAGGGAATGGATCAACCTTATTCCCATTGAATTTGACTCAGGGAGGGAATGAAATACACACTAAACAGGGTATTTTCACCCTACAGGAGAGTAGGGGGGAAGTGGATGAGAGGGGGGATGATGGAAGGGAGGGCAGGCTGGGGGGGGAGGGAAGTTGGAAGTACCCACTTTTGAAAAGGGACAGGATCAAAGGAGAGAATAGAACTAGTGGGGGGTGGGATAGGATGGAGGGAAATACAGTCAGTCTTTCACAATATATCCACTATGGAAATGTTTTGCATAGCTACACATGTATAACCTATATTGAATTGCTTATCTTCCCAGTAAGGGTGGGTGACGAGGGGGGTAGGGAATCTGGAATTCAAAGGTTTAAAATCAAATATTTAAAACATATATATATATATATATATATATATATATATATATATATAGTTACTATTTTACATGTAACTGGGAAATAAGATGTGCAGGCACTGGGGCATAGAGATCCACCATGACCTACTGGAAAGTCAGAGGGGGGCTGGGGGAAGATATGGGAGAGGGCAGACTGGGGGAGGGGATATTCAATGGGAGCGCTGTTTTGGGGTGGTGGGTATGATGGGGTAGTAGGGAAAAATGGGAAGAAAATTTGTAACTCAAAATCTTGTGGAAATGAATGATGTAAACTAAAAAATAAAAAGATATCATCACAGCATTTAATACCCAAAGAGAGGTCTTTTCTTCATCTTAACCCTAGGCAAGTTCTCAGCAATCTCTGTTCCTGGGGAGACAAAGCTTAACAAAGCCACTATATCCATAGCCAGTGTCCTCATCAATTCACTCTGCCTGCAGAACAGTCTCAGGACTCCTGAAAATATCAGAAAGAGCCTCTTCCAGTATTTCTGCAAACATACAACAAGAAAATCCTTCTTCAGGGCTTCTGAACCAACAGCAAGGTTCCAGAACCTCTGCAACAACAGCACAGTACTTCACCAGTGGATGAATCTGGCAAAACAACATCAAAACAGACAAAATACTAGCATCACAGTCTGTCTCCTCAGTCCTTGGCACCTCTGAGTGGCAGCTCTCAAAAGTCCTGGGAAGCTCCAACTGGCCTTCAGTAATCCTCCACAATGCTGCTCCCAAAAGTTCTTCTGCCTCTCTCTCCTCGGGCCTTCTCTAAATCCATGGCACCAGCTCCTCCCAGTTCTGCCCTAAGTGGGATTCACAAGCTCTGGGTTTCAACATTCAACCGGAAAACCAAGCCAATACAGGGGGATCTTTAAATTCCATTACTATTACAGATATTCACATTAAGGGTAGCTGTAAGTGCTTAACAATCAGGACTCTGAAAAAAATTTATTCAAAACACTTTGAAGTTTAATCTACATTATTAACATTTTCTTCATCACTTTCTAAAGTCTATAGAATCAACAAAACAATAAATCAAACCCTGACTTATAGCATTTGCCAATTTCCAAAGCATTTTATGCTGCTCACACTAAACATTTTACAATGAGCTCTAAATATCCCAGGACAAGCTGGGACCAGCACATCCTTGATTATAGGGAAAGGCTTAGAAGAGAAAGTGAAATTTTAACCAGGACTTGAAGAATGCCTGGCAAGCCAGGAAGCAGAGTGAGAGTTAGAGACCTCCAGGAATGTTGCATGGCCAGTGAAAATGCATGAAGTTGGGACATATTTGTCTTATTCAAGGAAAACAGCAAGAAAGTCTGTGTCATTGGAGTACTGGAAAAGTTGGAAGGAATTTTAAAAGTCAAACAGAGGAGTTTTCCCACTCTGCTAAGTTCATCTTCTCTGAATCCATGTATGCAGTCCTAAGTGATATCAGTGCTAGAGAAAGCATGATCACCTTAGCCTATGGTACTAGGAAAGATGAAAAAACTGACTCTACCAATGCAAATCAGCATCTTCTCTGCAATTTATATTACACAGTTGTCTAGGATATTGGAAGCTTAACTGACCTTCCCAGGATCAAGCAATTAACATATCTCATATCTAGGATTTGAATGCTGGTTCAAAGGCTATCTCTCAGTCTCCTATGCAACACTGCTTCTGCTTTGAGGACAGAATTAAAAAAAAAAAAAAAAAAAAAAAAAGGAATGCCTGACGATATTTGGTCCCTTAGTGCCACCTGCTGGTAGGAAGTAGAAACTATGTATGGTTTTACTTTATAACCATTTTTGTTTGCTTTGATTTGGCATTTGACTTTTTTTTTCCCCTCCCTCTCTGCTTTGGATATTTAGATACTGTTTTAATGATTCCTTTTTGTTTCCTTTTGAGTAAGACTCTCTTTCCCTAGTCTCCTAACCTTTGCGTCTTCTCACAGACTCACATCTTTATTTCAAACTGAGAATGCTGAAATACTGAGCTCCACAGTTTTCTGGATAATGTAGCTCCCCAAGTGACAATGGAGAAGATATTCCCCCATATGTGTGTGTTTCTGCTCCCTTCTCCCAAGCTTCTGTCAAGTATAAAAAATGTTGAGATTGGAGCAGCTAGGTGGCGCAGTGAACAGAGTACCAGCCCTTAAGTCAGACGGACCTGAGTTCAAATCCAGCCTCAAACACCATGTGACCTTGGGCAAGTCACTTAACCCCAATTGCCCTGCCTTTCCCCCTCCAAAAAGCAAAAAAATAAAAGCTGAAATTATATAGCATTTTATTTTAAGGCTGACAAAGCACTTTACATATACTATCTCATTTGTTTGAGGAACATTCTTAAGAATTAGATACTACACATATTATTATGTCCATTTTATAGATAAGTCAGTTAGTCAATAAAACTACCACATATATTACCAGAAGGAAGGGTAGGAGGGACGGAGGGAGGGAGGGAAGAAGGGAGGGAAGAAGGAAGGAAGGAAGGAAGGAAGGAAGGAAGGAAGGAAGGAAGGAAGGAAGGAAGGAAGGAAGGAAGGAATGTAGGTATTTATAATTACTCTTCATTACCTGCACTTTTAAAGATAACATAACCATCAATCAATGAATCACCAAGTATTTATTAATTGCCTACTATGTTTCAGGCACTTTGTAAGGTTTGGGGGATACAAAGATATAAAATAAGTAACCTAATAATTCCTAACCTCAATAAGTTTACTTTCAGTAGATGAAGAAAGCTTGCAGACAGATAGATTGCAGACAGATAGAAATTAGTATATCCTTTGTGTGCATGCATGCTTCTAAATAATCTGAGGCTCAGTCTGTTCACATAAGACTCTCCTCATTGGTAGAGAATAATTGCTCAATGTACCTTACCTGTGTGTAAGGGAAGGAGGTGGTGAGACTTTAAGATTAGGGCGTGTCTAGGCTGAAAACAGGCAATCTATAGTTCCAGATTCTCTTCAGGGAGAAGTCCCTGAAGGGAAAGAGTCCAGGAAAATTGACATGTAGAAAAGGCAGTGCTATGATCACATCTGAATCATCAGCTTACTTTACCAGAAACTCTGACTTGGTTGAACTGAGATATCTTGCTCCCAGTGGGAGAGCTCATTCACTCTGTGTATTGTCTGGTATATGCTAGTCTGTATAACATCTGTGATGTCTGTTTGCTATTGACCTGGATGAATGAATTTAAATCTCCGGATCAATAGCTTGGAACCTTCCTTCCTCAATAAAGGGATAGAGATGAGAAGAGTTGTTTGAACCTAGGAAATATTTCCTCTAGACTTCTAATATTCAAGGGGCAGACAGATATTATTCCTATACCACTTCTCTGAGGAGAACAGAACAGCTAGCTTTATGCTCCCTACCACCTGCTGGAAAAAAAAATCTCTCCCTGGAAGAAAAGTCTCCCTTGGAGGGTTGGGGAGGAAATTCTGGAGATCACTATTCACATCGCAATCTAAGATATATTTAGACAGATATATGGGCAACATTCACATATTCTCAGTATCCCTGCCTCTGAAGCCTCTCTATCGCTCTGATTTATGTCAAATTCATGCTCTAAAATGAATCCTGGAAACCTGGCTAGAATAACTTAATATTGGTTTTCTTAGGTGCTTTTTTTTTTTGTTAATTACTAACTTGTTTACTTTTAGTTTACAAGATTCATTACCACAATTCCTTGAGTTTCAAATTTTCTCTCCCTCCCCCCCTGCCCCACATGGTGGCATACAATCAAGTATAGGATCTGCAAATACTCTCACATGAGGCATTAGTCAGGTTATAAAGAAGGATTGTATCAGATGGAATGAACAATGGGAAAGAAGAAACAAAACCAAACAAGAAAAAGAAAAAGAGCAGGTAGTTTCCTTCAATCTGGATTCAAATTCAGTTCTTTCTCTGGATGTAAACATCTCTCTCCATCATGAGTCTTTTGGGATTGACTTATATTACTGCATTGCTGAGAAGAGTCCAGTTTATCAAAGTTGGTCGTCACACATACGTTGTGTCTGTAATTGTGTTCAAATTTCTCCTGGCTCTACTCTTCTCACTCGGCATCACTTTGTATAAGCCTCTCCAGGTAAATATGAAGTCTATCTGCTCCTCGTTTCTTACAGCACAATAGTATTCCATTACATTCATATACTACAACTTGTTCAGCCACTCCCCAATTGATGGGCACCCCCTTAATTCCCAATTCTTTGCCACCACAAAAAGAGCTGCTATAAATATTTTTGTACATATGGGTCTTTTTCCCATTTCTATCATCTCTTTGGGATACAACCCTAGAAGTGGTATTGCTGGGTCGAAGGGTATGAAATTACTTATAGCCCTTTGAGCATAATTCCAGATTGCTCTCCAGAAAGGTTGGATCAGTTAACAACTCCACTAGCAATGCATAAGTGTACCAATTTGCCCACATCCTCTCCAGCATTTCTCATTTTCCTGTTTTGTCATCTTAGCCAATCTGACTGGTGAGATGTGCTACATCAGAGTTGCTTTGATTTGCATTTCTCAAATCAATAGTGATTTAGTGCATTTTTTCATATGCTTATAAATATCTTTAGTTTCTTCCTCTGAAAACTACCTGTTCATGTCCTTTGATCGTTTATCAATTGGGGAATGACTTGTATTCTTATCGATTTGACTCAATTCTCTGTATATTTTAGAAATGAGTCCTTTATCAGTGACATAGGTTGTAAAAAGTCTTTCCCAATTTTATACTTTTCTCCTAATCCTAATTTTCCTAATCCTAAATTGTCTTTGTTTGCACAGAAGCTTTTCAATTTAATGTAATCAAAATTATCCATTTTGCATTTTATAATGCTCTCTAATTCTTGTTTGGTCATAAAGTCTTTCCCTCTCCACAAATCTGACAGGTAAACTATTCCTTGCTTTCCCAGCTTGCTTACAATATCAGCCTTTATACATATATCATGCACCCATTTACACTTCATTTTGGTATACGGTGTTAGATAGTGGTCTATGTCCAGTTTCTGCCATACTATATTCCAGTTTTCCCAGCAGTTTTTGTGAAATAGTGAATTCTTATCCCCAAAACTAGGGTCTTTGGGTTTATCAAACAGTAGATTACTATAATTATTGACTGCTGAGTCTTGTATACACAATCTATTCCATTGATCCACTACTCTGTTTTTCAGCCAGTACCAAGTAGTTTTGAGGACTTCTACTTTATAGTAAAGATTAAATCTGGTATAGCTAGTCCACCATCCCTTGCATTTCTTTTCATTAATTCCCTTGATATTCTGGACCTTTTGTTTTTCCAAATGAATTTTGTTACTATTTTTTCTAGCTCTATAAGGTAGTTTTTTGGCAAACTGATGGGTATGACACTAAATATATAATTTAATTTGGGTAAAATTGTCATTTTTATTATATTAGCTCGACCCAGCCATGAGCAGTTGATGTCTTTCCAATTAGTTAGATCTGACTTTATTTGTGTGAAAAGTGTTTTGTAGTTGTGGTCATATAGGTCTTGGGTTTGTTTTGGCAGGTAGATGCCCAAATATTTTATAATGTCTACAGTAACTTTAAATGGGATTTCTCTTTCTATCTCTTGCTATTGAATTTCATTAGAAATATACAGGAATGCCGAGGATTTATGTGGGTTTATTTTATATCCTGCAACTCTGCCAAATTTATTTATCGTCTCAAGTAATTTTTTACTTGATTCTCTAGGATTCTCTAAGTATACCATCATATCATCTGCAAAGAGTAATAACTTGGTCTCTTCTTTGCCTAATTTGATTTCTTTTTCTTCTCTAATTGCTACTGCTAACATTTCTAGTAGCAGATTGAATAAGAGGGGTGATAGTGGACATCCTTGTATCACCCCTGATCTTATTGGAAATGCTTCTCCCCATTATATATAATACCTGTTGAAGACTTTAAATAGATGCTACCTATTCTTTTAAGGAAGGCTCCATTTATTCCTATACTTTCTAGTGTTTTTAAATAGGAATAGATGTTGTACTTTGTCAAAAGCCTTTTCTGCATCTATTGAGACAATCATGTGGTTTTTGCTAGTTTTACTGTTGATATGATCAATTATACTGATGGTGTTCCTAATATTAAACTATCCTTGCATTCCTGGAATAAATCCTACCTGATCAAAGTGTATTATTCTTGTGATAAGTTGCTGTAGTCTTTTGCCTAATATTTTATTTAAAATTTTTGCATCTATATCCACGAGGGAAATTGGCCTATAATTTTCTTTCGCTGTTTTATCTCTTCCTGATTTAGGTATCAGTACCACATTTGTATCATAAAGAGAATGCAGTAGGACTCCTTCTTCACTAATTTTCCCAAATACTTTGTAGAGTATTGGAATCAATTGTTCTTTAAATGTTTGCTAGAATTCATTAGTAAATACATCTGGCCCTGGAGATTTTTTCCTAGGGAGTTCACTGATGACTGGATGGATTTCTTTTTCTGAGATGGGTTTATTTAATAAATTTACTTCCTCTTCAGTGAATTTGGGCAATTTATATTTTTGTAAATATGCACCCATTTCACTAAGATTATGAAATTTATGTGTATACAACTGAACAAAATAATTACTAATTATTAATTTCCTCTTCATTGGAGGTAGGTTCACCCTTTTCATTTTTGATACTCATAATTTGGTTTTCTTCCTTCTTTTTTTTTTTTATCATATTGACTAAGGGTCTATCAATTTGACTTTTTTTTCATAAAAACAGCTCTTAGTTTTATTTATTAATTCAGTAGTTTTATTAATTTCAATTTTATTAATCTCTCCTTTTGGCTTTCCATATTTCTAATTTAGTATTTAATTGGGGATTTTCAATTTGTTTTTTTTTTTTCCTAGCTTTTCCAATTGCATGCCCAATTCTTTTTCTAATTTATTCGTGTATGCACTCAGGGATATAAAACTTTCCCTAAGGACTGCCTTTGCTGCATCCCACAAATTTTGGTATGTTGTCTCATTGTTGTCATTTCTTGAATCAAGTTACTGATTGTTTCTATGATTTCTCGTTTGACCCATTCGTTCTTTAGGATTAAATTGTTTAGTTTCCAATAATTTTTTAGTCTGTCTTTCCATAGCCCTTTATTGCATATGATTTTTATTGCATCATGATCCGAGAATGATGCATTTATTATTTCTGCCATTCTGCACTGAATTGTGAGGTTTTTGTGTCCTAGTACATGGTTGATTTTTGTGTATATGCCATCTACCGCTAAGAAGCTATATTCTTTTTTATCCCCATTCAGTTTTCTCCAGAGATCTATCATACCTACCCTCTCTAAAATTCTATTCACCTCCTTAATTTTGTCCTTGTTTGAGTTTGGATTTATCAATTTCAGAGAGGGAGAGATTAAGTTCCCCTGCTAGTATAGTTTTGCTATCCATTTCTTCCTCTAATTCCCTTACCTTCTCTTCTAGGAATTTGGATGCTATACCTCTTGGTACATATATGTTAAGTAATGATATTGCTTCATTCTTGATGGTGTCTTTTAGCAGGATATAGTTTCCTTCCTTATCTCTTTTAATTAGATCAACTTTTGCTTTATCTGAGATAAGGATTGATACCCCTACTTTTTTTACTTTAGCTGAGGCATGATATATTTTACTCCAGCCTTTTACCTTTACCCTGTGTGTATCCCTCTGTTTCAGATGTGTTTCTTGTAAACAGCATATTGTAGGATTATGGGTTTTAATCCATTCTGCTATCTACCTCCGTTTTATGGGAGAGTTCATTCCATTCATATTCACAATTATGATTATTATGTTTCTTTCCCTACATCCTATTCCCTCTCCTGTTAATGCTTATATTTTTTCTTCCCTTCCCCTCCTTAATAGTTTTCCTTTTGACTACCGCCTCCCTCAGTATTCCCTTCTTATCAGCCCCCCCTCCCTTTTCTTCCCCTTTCCTTTTACTTCTTCCCTCCTTTCTAACTACCCCCTCCCCGCTTTGTACCCCTTTCCCTCTCCTACTGCCTGTAGGATATTTTTATACTTAATATAGTATGTTATTTCTTCTTCGCACCAAGAGTGACAGGAAGAAATCTCATGCAAGGTTCCTCTCCCTCCCCTCTTTTCCTCTATTATGATATGTTTTGTGTCTTTCTCCAGAGTCCTATGCTTAACTGGTTATGTTATTCCCTCTTTGCACCAGAACCAATGAGGGAAAAGCTCATATAATACTCATCTCCCTCCCTTCTTTCCATCTGCTATACTGTTTTTATGCCTTTTTGTGTGGCATAATTTACCCTTTTCCACTTCATTCATTCCTCTACTTCCATTACAATCCATTTGTAGCCCTTAATAAGGTTTTTTTTATCATCATTTTGTGCAATTTATACTCATACCCCATATTTGTCTATAAACAGTTTGCTCTTATTAAATAACAGGGGGTGTGTGTGTGATTTCCTTGTTTACCTCTCTATGTCTCTCTTGCATCTCATTAATTGGAGGTTGAATTTGCCATTGAGCTCTGGCTTTTTCATCAGGAAGGTCTGGAAATCTGTTATATCATTGAATGGCCATCTCCTTGCCTGGAAGAATATGTTTAGTTTCGCTGGGTAGGTGATCCTTGGTTGTAATCCGAGTTCTTTTGCCTTGTGAAAAATTGTATCCCACTGCCTCCGATCTTTCAGTGTAGAGGCTGCCAGATCCTGTGTGATCTTCACTGTGGTTCCTCGATATTTGAATTGTTTTTGGCTGCTTGAAGTATTTTCTCCTTTACCTGGTAGTTCTGGAGTTTGGCCACAACATTTTGAGGACTTTTCAGTTTGGGATCTCTTTCAGGAGGTGTCCGATGTATTCTCTCGATTTCTATTTTACCTCAGGTTCTAGTATCTCAGGACAGTTATCCTTGATGATCTCTTGGAGGATGTTGTTCTGGCTGATTTTTTCATCATGATTTTCTGGTAGGCCTATGATTCTCAGATTATCTCTCCTGGATCTGTTTTCCAGGTCAGTTATCTTTCCATTGAGATATTTTACCTCTTTTTCTTATTTTTCACTCTTGTTGTTTTGTTTGATTAATTCATGGTTCCTCATAGAGTTATTTGCTTCAATTTGGTTGATTCTAATTTTTCGTAAATTATTTTCCTTAGTTTTTGGAGCTCCTTTTCCATATCACCCTCTTTTCTTTTTAAGGAGCTGTTTTCTTCATTATAGTGTTTTTCTAATTTTGCAATTTTGATTTTAAAAGAATTATTCATTTTTTCTTCTATCTCTCTCATTTGGTTTTCAAAGTTCCTTTTGAGCTCATTTAGGAAAGATTTCTGTGCTTGGGACCTGTTCTCTGTAGATGTTTCAGCTGTGGGTGTGGAGTCAATATTTTCTTCCTCTGAGTTTGGTTCCTCCCTCTGGGGATAGTGGAACTCCAGAGTCTTTGTCTTTTCAGTCTGCTTTCTACCCATTTTGAGGCAGGGCCCTAGTCACACCCTTCCTCTAGGGTTCTCAAGCCTTTACTGTTTAGGGTTTTGCCATGGGGCAATAATTACTATGTTTTCAGGGTCAGAGGGGGGATTGGAGCAGCTGGAGTTCACTCTGTCATCCTGGTCATTCTGAAAGGGGCTTTTTAAATTTCTGGGCTACAGACTGGTAGTCGCAGGAGTATTTGCTGTCCCGGACAGGGGCTCTGCATTTGATTCTTACCTTGCTCTTTCCAGTCCCAGCCCTTTGGTGATAGACCTGGTAGTGGCCCTTGTGGTTGGTGGGACAACTTGCCCCCCTCATTGATCAGGCCTCTGTGAGCCACACCGTCCCGGCCTGCCTCTCTCAGCGCACCCGTGCTGTCGGTTTCCCAGCCTGCCTCAACTTAATAATATTTGTAAAAGAAAAAAACTGTGGAGAGTGGCATGGGACATTCCATTAAAGATAGTTTTCCCATATTTCTTGTGATAGCAATCTCATTGTTTTTCCACACAATTTAAAAGATTATTCTGTTTCTATGGAAAATGAAATCTTGCCTTTTATAAGTCTGCTGCCAACATGAACGTTCTTGCTGTCTTAAGCAAATCAAAGTTCATACACTTAGAGACCAAGATACACACCTACATAGCTAGCATGTTGGCAGATACATGGCACAGTGGATAGAGCACTGGATCTGGAGTCGAGAAGACCTGAGTTCAATTCCAGCCTCAGATACCCACTAGTTGTGTGACTCTGATCAAGTCTCTTAACCTCTGTTGCCCCAATTTTCTCCATTGTAAAATAAGGATAATAACAGCACCAATCTTGTAAGGTTGTTGTACCAAATAAGAACACTACTTAACATAATTCCTGGAACATAGTAAGCATCATACAAATACTTATGCCTTTCCTTCCAGCTCTAAGAGTCATGTAACTGTAAAGGAAGTGGTCAGTTTTATTTCAATTGAGTTTGCATTGCTCTCAATCCCTAGGATAGGTTATTTAATTATAAAAGAATGGCATATTGCCACAAGGAAGGAAGAGACTTAATTCTCATTCACTGCTGGAGAACTAATAGGAAGTAAAGACTTCCAATTGATTTCACATTGATATCTCTATTGAGAAAAACTACAACTGTTACAAAAAGACTAAATAATTTATAGGAATTAGTAAACCTAAATAGTAATCTTCTCCACTGCTTGAATTAAATACATTGGTCAAATTTCTCATTCTTTCTGCCAGTTTGGTTGTTATTGCAGGTAAATGAAATCAACTTTTTCTCAATCTACACAAATGAAACATTGCCATCCAATGAGAAAACTGCCCAGATAAGAGGATACCTGATATTTCAGCAACTAAAACACAGTGGGTTCTTTCAGGATTTTCATATAGAATAAAGATATTATAGAACTTTCTGGAGTCAAATAAATCACCTGGCACTCACCTAACTGTAAAGTGTGTGTGTGTGTGTGTGTGTGTGTGTGTGTGTGTGTATGTTCTTAATTTATGGTATAGATTGTTAGTATTTTTGAAAAAAAGACACTCCTAGACAAAACCAAGATACTTAACTCTCATTCAGTTGCTTGAAGACATTCATCAACTAGCCATTCCACACTTCTACTTCATGTCACAGTGCAGCCTATAGGAGGAATCTTGGAAACCCTGAAGGAAAAGATCAATATAATCTGTTGGAATAAAAGAACATGATCAGTGATTTCAGACATTCCTCCCTGATGGAAAACTTTTCCTATATTCCTTATGGTTTACCTCAATTTCATTGTAATTCTACTCAAAAAAAATTTGTTTCCTTTCTCTGTTCTATGGAAAACCATAAAATCTTGCCTTCTATGAATAAGTCTGCTGCCTATATGTGGATTCAAAATACGTCAACAAGTAAAAAAAAAAAGTCAAACTAAGTTCTTTCTCTTGCAATCAAAACAAAGACCTGAATAGCTAATACTACGATGAAGTCAAGTAACTGTCTTGGAGTTCATGTTTTATTTCCATTTTCTAACAACCTTAACAGAAAAACAACATAACTTCAAGTCATAAGGATTCTAGTCTATTCCTTGAATTAAATGCATTCTTAATATTCTTTATACTACCTTCCACTTTGTTACTGTAATTGATCTCAGCTATCCTTTTGAATGTAGTCCTGCTTTCCACTGAGAAATCCTCCTCAGGCAAGATAACCAAAATCTCCATAAAGAAAATATATGGGAGGTGGGGGGGAGAGGGGGCAGAAAAGTAGAAGCAGGACCTCCCTGCGACTCCGGCTTCCACCTTCCCCAATCCATGTAAAAGGGGACTCTAAACAAACTTTGGAGCTGCAGAACCCACAAAATGATACAGGGAAGCTAACCTTCCACTGAGGACAGCCCAGCAGGAATCAGCCAGCACAGTGCTCTGGGAGCCAAGCCCAGCTCCACACCAAGGTTTTAACCCCAGAGCAGGCCTGACCAGTCACCTGCTGGAGAGACTCCAGATCAGCAGCAGCTGTGGCCATTTCCAGAATTATCAACACATAGACGCAAGGGACAAAGTGAGAGGTCAGTGAAGTCTGGATTTTGGGACCCAGTAAATGGGAGTGCATCAGCTTTTGACCGCAGAGCGAGAAGCCGCTAAGATGCCCAGCACAGCCAGCCAGCGCCACATGGCAGCTTCAGCTCCTGGCCTGCAGAGTGTAGGGGTACCAAGCGACCATTGTGAGTGGTAATCGCTCTTCCTTTAACCTGCTTGGATCTGGATTTCAGTCTAGGGTGAAAGTCCTAGGGCGTGTGTCCAGCTTGCCAGAGTGTATGGAGGCCTCAGACAGGGCACCCATCTAATACCTCCCACAGTTGTGAAAATCCCATCATTTGGGGCAAAAGCTCCCCTGTCTGGTGGCAGAGACCTACTGTGGCAAAAAGCCCAGGGGTCAAGTGACTGAGGGGAGACATGACCAGGCAAAGGAAACATAGCAGACAGAAGATTCCAACATTAGAAACCTATTTTGGGGACAAAAAGGAGCAAAGCATGGAACAGGAAGAAGACAGTGAAGTCAGAACTCCTGCAGCAAAAGATTCAAAGGAAAATACCAGCTTGTTACAGGCCATAGAGGACCTTAAGAAGCAGATAAGAGAAGTGGAGGAAAAATTGGGAAAAGAAATGAGAACAATACAAGAAAATTATGAAACAAGAGTTAACAGCCTGACTGAAGAAAATTACACCTAAAAAAATAGACTAACTCAATTGGCAAAAGAGGCTCAAAAAGCCAATGAGGAGAAGAATGCCTTAAAAAGCCAATTTTGCCAGATGGAAAAAGAATCTCAAAAGCTCAATGAGGAGAATCATTGCTTCAGAATTAGATTGGAGCAAATAGAAGTTAATGACTATATGAGGAAACAATAGGGCAAAACAAAGGTTGAAAGAATCCACCAATCACCTCCTGAAAAAGATCCCAAAAAGAAAACTCGTAGGAATATTATAGCCAGGTTCCAGAATTCCCACATCAAGGAGAGAATATTACAAGCAGCCAGGAAGAAACAATTTGAATACTGTGGAAACAAAATCAGGACAACACAGGATCTGGCAGCTTGTACACTGAGGGATCCAAGGGCTTGAAATATGATATTCTGGAGGTCAAAGGAGCTGGGAGTAAAACCAAGAGTCACCTACCCAGCAAAACTGCATATCATATTTCAGGGGAAAATATGGTCATTCAGTGGAAGAGAGGACTTTCAAGCATTCTTAATGAAAAAACCAGAGTTGAATAGAAAATTTGACATTCAGATATAAGAATCAAGAGAAGCATGAGAAGGTAAACAGGGAAAAGAAATCATAAGGAACTTATCAAAGTTGAACTATTACCATTCCTCCATGGAAAATCAATAATTGTAACTGATGAAACTTTTCTCAGTATGAAAATAGTTGAAGGGAATAGAAATATATATATAT
>NW_027185877.1:11544080-11577578 GCF_028583685.1 Petaurus breviceps papuanus | reverse complement strand
GAAGAAACAATTTGAATAATGTGGAAATACAATCAGGATAACACAGGCTCTGGTAGCTTCTACACTAAGGGACCGAAGGGCCTGGAATATGATATTCCGGAGGTCAAAGGAGCTGGGACTAAAACCAAAAATCACCTACGCAACAAAACTGAGTATAATATTTCAGGGGAAAATATGATCATTCAGTGGAATAGAGGACTTTCAAGCATTCTTAATGAAAAAACCAGAGTTGAATAGAAAATTCGACCTTCAGATACAAGAAGCAAGAGAAGGTAAACAGGGAAAAGAAATCATAAGCCACCTATCAAAGTTGAACTATTAACATTCCTACATGAAAAAACAATAATTTTAACTGATGAAACTTTTCTCAGTATGAAAATAGTTGAAGGGAATAGAAATATCTATATGTGTATATCTATCTATATATGTCTGTATTGGAGGGAATGCGGGCGTATGAATACACATGTGAATTTGTTTACAGGTATACATAGAGGGAACAGGACCAATTTAATAGGAAGGGATGATACTTAAAAGGTGAAATTAAGAGGTGAGAGAGGAATATAATGAGAGGAGATGGGGAGAAACAGAATGGGGTAAACTATCTCATAAAGAAGAGGTAAGGGAAAATGGTTATAATGGAGAGGAAGAATAGGAAGGCAAAAGGGAATGGGTCAACTTTATTCTCATTGAATTTGGCTCGGGGAGGGAATGACATTGTAGCAGCAAGCACCCCAAGTGTCCTCAGGGTTTTCAGCTACCACAGGTTCTTGGATCTGCTTTGTTAAAGGAAAGCAACTCAAAATGGGTTAACAAGCTTACTTTAATCAGTCAGACATATATTGTTTACCTTGTTCAGGGGAAAAAGGTCAGCACCCCGAACTTCAAAGCATACAGGCAGAATTATCAAGACAGAAACAGATCAAGTAGACAGATTTCCAAACTGTCCAACCATTACATCCATACCCAGCCAACATCTGGGTTTCCACATCTGGGTTTTTCAAAGCTGGGGGACTCTCAACAACGGCTTCCCAGAATCCAGATCAAATCACAGAACACTTCTCAAAGTGAGCCCCAAAACAAAGCTACACATCAGGGCTTATATAGCCTTCTCCTGGCTCAGAGAATGTAACAACCTTATTGACTCACTGGCCAATCAAGAAGCATCTACTGAAAAACAAGCCTCCCACCCCAGGCTCCAGGTGCACTTTAGCCTAGAGGCAGGGAAGATCTTTAAATTTGCATTTCCATTACATTAGGCCCCAAGATCTTTCATGCCCATAGCACAGACAATTTACTTTTAAATTAGCACCGAACATTTCTTAGGTCACATTTTCAAGATACAGAACTAAAGTTACCAAAGTGGCTACTGGCCCTTAAACAAACACAAAGTACATAGCATTATCATCTCAATTCAAAACAAGAGTTCAAATAAAGTTCTCTGGAGGGGGGGGAGGGGTATCCTTCCCCTCACACAGCTCCAGCCCCTGCTTCCAAGCACAGAGAGGGGGCTGGGCAACAAAACCAACAAGGTGGGGTCCCTGGGGATCCAAGGCACTTCATCCCACCCACCATAGTCACAAGTCCCTGGGTCCCAAACTGTGGGATGCAGCCAGGAAACACACTCAGTGCCCCTGCTTTGCTGCTCAGTTCTTATCTTTTCCTGTGGCTGAATTCCGAACTCCTGGGCTCCTTCTCCTCCCGCAGGCGGCAGCTGCTCCTGGCTTCTGCCCAGGTCCCGATGCAGGCAGCTCACCATTCCTGCTCTCAGGTCTGCGAAGTCTGCATGCAGGCCACTCTTCTCTCCTGGTCCATGGCTCCACAGAGTCACAGCTACCACAACTGGGAAACAAACGATTATCCCAGCCCCCATACTTTCCTTTTACTTTGCAGATCCTGTTCGTGACGTCATTTTGTAGCAGCAAGCACCCCAAGCGTCCTCAGGGTTTGCAGCTACCACAGGTTCTCGGATCTGCTTTGTTAAAGGAAAGCAACTCAAAATGGGTTAACAAGCTTACTTTAATCAGTCAGCCATATATCGTTTACCTTGTTCAGGGGAAAAAGGTCAGCACCCCGAACTTCAAAGCATACAGGCAGAATTATGAAGACAGAAACAGATCAAGTAGACAGATTTCCAAACTGTCCAACCATTAGATCCATACCCAGCCAACATCTGGGTTTCCACATCTGGTTTTTCAAAGCCAGGGGACTCTCAACAACGGCTTCCCAGAATTCAGATCAAATCACAGAACACTTCTCAAAGTGAGTCCCAAAACAAAGCTACACATCAGGGCTTATATAGCCTTCTCCTGGCTCAGAGAATGTAACAACCTTATTGACTCACTGGCCAATCAAGAAGTATCTACTGAAAAACAAGCCTCCCACCCCAGTCTCCAGGTGCACTTTAGCTTAGGGGCAGGGAAGATCTTTAAATTTGCATTTCCATTACAGACATACACACTAAATAGGGTATCTTACCCTAAAGGAGAGGAGGGGGGAAGGGAACGAGAGGAAGGATGGGAAGCCTGGGAGGGAGGGAAGTTGGAAGCACTCACTTTTGAAAAGAGATCTTTTTGAAAAGATCAAAGTAGAGAATAGAATAAGTGGGTGGTGGAAGAGGAGGGAGGAGAATACAGTCAGTCTTTTACAATATATCTACTATGTTAATGTTTTGCATTAGATAACACATGTACAACCTATACTGAACTGCTTATCTTCCCAGTAAGGGTGGGTGACAAGGGAGGAAGGGAATGAATCTGGAAGTCAAAGTTTTAAAATCAAACGTTTAAAATTTTATATATTATATATATTTTTATATATACTATTATTAATACTATTTTACGTGTAATTGGAAAATAAGATATACAAGCACTGGGGCATAGAGATCCACCATGCCCTACTGGAATAGTCTAAGGGGGTATGGGAAAAGATATGGGAGAGAGCAGATTGGAGGAGGGGATATCCTGTGGGACTGCTATTTTGAGGTTGTGGGTTGGGGGAAAACGGGGAGAAAATTTGTAACTCAAAATCTGGCAGAAATTAATGATGTAAATCATGTTAATAAAGCATTTGAAAAATGGAAAAAAAAAACAAAAAGAAAATACAAGGCCATCTTGCTGGATTTAGACAGAGAAGTATAAATCACAGAACTCCCTGATATTAAATAAAGGTTATGAAACTGAACAGATTAATTTCCTCTTTCTGTGTATAGCTTCCACTTACTGGGATTAATTATTTTAACAGAAAAGAAAGCAATATTGTAACTAGAAAGTATGACATTTAACTCTCAAATCACTAATAACTAGAGAAATGCAAACAAAAAGTCTTTTGTACCAACCCTTTTATTCAGATTCCAATGGTAGGCATATATATAAATCAAATATACCAAAATATCTATAGTAACACTTTTCAAGGTAGCAAAGAGCTGGAGACAAAGTAGACATTTGTCAATAAGGGCTAAACAAATTGTCATACATAAATGGAATGGAATGTTATTGTGCTTTAAGAAATAATGGACATGATAAGTTCAGAGAAGCATAGAAAAAAACTGAAGAAAAGTGAAGTAGAACCAGGAAAACAATGTACACAATGATTATAATAATGTAAAATGCAAAGAACAAAACAACTGAAACAAGTCTCCAACCTTGATCCTGAAAAAGAGATATCAGAAGTTGCACCAGGGTAACTAGGTGATGCAGTAGATAGAGCACTGACCCTGCAGTGAAGAGGATTAGAGTTCAAATCCTGCCCCAGACACTTGATTATTAGCTGTGTGACCCTGGGCAAATGTCTTAATCCACATTGCCTCACCAAAAAAAGATGACTCTTCATACCATGGATGTAGTATATGGCATGTCAGCATTTTTTAATATGCTATTAAATTCTCCTGGGCTTTTTCTTTACATATTATAAGCGATAACTTTATTTTAATTAAACTATTGATTTATTTCAACTAAATTTACCGATACTGTCTATTTATGTATTTCTGGATAAGTGTATCCTACCCCCAGTCCTTTTCCCTGGAACTGACCCCTTCCTTGTAACAAAGAAAAACAATTCACAAAAAAGGACCTGACAAGATATACCACATTCTGATACAACAGCCTCCCTTCATCAATCAAGAAACATGTATTAAGTAGCTAAAGGCACTGTACTAAACTAAGGGCTGGGGATAAGAAAGGAGCAAAGGACAGTCCCTGCTGCCCAAGGAGCTTACAATCTAATCTAGTCTCTCTTCCCAGCTAAGAGGGAGTGGGCATTTTCTGTTATCTGGAGCAAATACTGGTTATCACAATTAGAGTTAGATTTCCTTTCAGTCTTTTTATTTACATTACTGTGGTTGAATATATTGTTCTTTCAGTTCTGACTCATTCAGTCAAAAAACATTTACTAAACACTTAGTAAGTTCTAGGCATTCCTTATCAATTCATAATTTTTTAATTTTCCATATTTTACAATTCTGACTTCATGAAAATAATCAATTCATATACCAATTTGTCCAATCCTATTTTGATTGATAGTAGACCACTTTTCCTTTACAACCACAAACATGCTACTATGAATATTTTGGTATTTATTGTACAGTGTACCTATCTTTCTTGCAGTTTATGTCAAGTAGTACAACTGCTGGGTCAAATGGATAGCTTAGTTACTTTTCTTACAGTGTCAAACTGTTGTTCAGTAAAAATGGTACAATAAATAGCTCTACCACCTTCCTGCACCCCTTTCAACATTGAGTTTCCACTTTTTATCATCTTTGCTAATTTATTTGGTTCAAAAACACATTTTATCCAAGAATTTGAAAGACAAATTACTAACTAAAATAAAATGGGAGAGGACTGATGGATTTAATTTCTCTCTCACCCATTTCCCAGAAATTAACAAGTCTAGACTTGGTGCTTACTTGATATAAGCAAAACACTACCTATACAACATAGGTGTAGGGGGCAATGTCGAGGGTTAGCTCTGAGGGGTCTGCCATGGGTGTGAATCCAGGGCAAGGACCCCCTTGAGCCTGTTTCCACCCACCTGGGCTCAGTATCTCAGGATGTTGACTCACCACCCCCTGTTACTCACCTCCTCCCCCATCCTGGCCATCCCTGAAACCCTGGCTGCTTGAGCAATATAGATAAAGAAGCAATGCATGAGATAAGAAAGCAGTGAAGCATCCCAGGGGACTGGCCTCCTAAAGGTTGTAAGCTAGGCACCTCATGTAGCAAAGTAGGTGAAGTTTTCCATGAGAAAGTATGATGTAAGTACTTTAGTTATAGTATATAAACCTGGACCCTCAGATATTTATTTGAGATTTACTTGGCATGAAATAAATTTATGAATGCAATCTCCACCTGGCCCATGGAAATCATTATTCATGTTCACGCTTCCACATTTCAGCGAGTGCAAATTACACATAAGTGCCCTGTCCCTGGAAGAAAAGGGACACAAAAGAAGGAAATAGTTCTTATCCTCTGAAAATTTCCTCTATACTTAGAGAGATGAAAAACATTCACAGAAAAAACTTTAAGAGTTGGAAGTTGCCTCTGGAATGGCAGCTTTGAATGAGATAACTCCTATACTTACAGATATCAAATTAGGGTTCCAACTAGTGAAGAATACTACAGACATCCTGAAGCAGCCTTTGCAGAAAAATGGAATGAACTACTAGCAGAAATTGTTAAGGAAGCACTGAGTCCTTGAACTCAAAAGTAAATCCAAAAAAGTTTGACTTTGGGGATTGCAAAATATGAAAAGGAAGAAACAACACAAGAGTCACTGGGCACTCACTGCCTTAGTGGGATGTGAATCCATTTCTTCCACTTTCTACACATTTGACTATAAGCAACTCTGTACCTTTTCAAAAGTAGGTGCTTCGGGGGCGGCCAGGTGGCTCAGCGAGTAAGAGCACCGGCTCCAGTGTCAGGATGACCTGGATCAAATTGGGGCTCAGATACTCAGCACCACACCCAGAAATAACTGGCCGTGTAACCTTGAGCAAGTTACTTAACCCCGATTGCTTTAAAAAAAAAAAGTAGGTGCTTCCAACTTCCCTCCCCTCCAGCCTGCCCTCCCTTCCATCATCCCCCCTCTCATCCCTTTCCCTCCTATTCTTCTGTAGGCTGAGATACCCTATTTAATGTGTATGTCATTCCCTCCCTGAGCCAAATTCAATGAGAATAAGGTTGACCCATTCCCTTTTGCCTTCCTATTCTTCCCCTCGATTGTAACAGTTTTCCCTTACCTCTTCTATATGAGATAATTTACCCCATTCTGTCTTTCCCCATCTCCTCTCATTATATTCCACCCTCACCTCTTAATTTTACCTTTTAAGTATCATCCCTTTTTATTAAATTGGTCCTGTGCCCTCTATCTATGTATACCTGTAAACATAAATACACACATTCACATATGTGTTCATATGCCCATTTACCCTCCTATACACACACACACACACACACACATTTCTATTCCCTTCAACTATTTTCATACTGAGAAAAGTTTCATCACTTACAATTATTGTTTTTCCATGTAGGATTGGTAATAGTTCAACTCTGATAAGTTCCTTATGATTTCTTTTCCCTGTTTAACTTCTCATGCTTCTCTTGCTTCTTGTATCTGAATGTCAAATCTTCTATTCAACTCTGATTTTTTCATCAAGAATGCTTGAAAGTCCTCTATTCCACTGAATGACCATATTTCCCCCTGAAACATGATACTCAGTTTTGCTGGATAGGTGATTGACTTGGTTTTAATCCCAGCTCTTTTGCCCTCCAGAATTTTAAAACCTTGCTATAATATTCCTAGGAGTTTTCTTTTTGGGATCTTTTTCAGGAGGTGATTGGTAGATTCTTTCAACTTCTATTTTGCCCTCTGGTTCTAAAACATCACGGCAGTTTTCCTTGAAGGATGATTTCTAGATTCTTCCTTTGATCATGGCTTTCAGGTTTTTCCCATGAGATATTTCACATTGCCTTCTATTCTTTCATTTGTTTGGATCTGTTTAACAGCATCTTGATTTCTCATAAAGTCACTAGCTTCCATTTGCTCCAGTATAATTCTGATGAATGATTCTCCTCAGTGATGCTTTTGAGATTCTTTTTCTATTTGGCAAATTTGGATTTTTAAGGCATTCTTCTCAGTGCCTTTTTGAGCCTCTTTTGCCATTTGAGTTAGTTTATTTTTTAAGGTGTTATTTTCCTCAGGCTGTTGACTCTCATTTCATAATTTTCTTGCATCATTCTCATTTCTTTTCCCAATTTTTCCTCTACTTCTCTTATTTGCTATTTAAGGTCCTCTATGACCTGTAACCAGCTTGTATTTTTCTTGGAAGCTTTTGGTATAGAGTGTAAAAGGACCAAGTGACCAGTCTGAAGGGTAATCACTCTTGCTTTAACCTGCAAGGGATGTTGATAGAAAGAATAGCAGATTGAGGAAGGAGGTGGTCAGAGGCAAATGAATTTTGAGGACAGAGGGAAAGGAGAGAGCAAGAAAGGTAAATAGTGGAAAAAAGCAATATGGAAAGAAATAAACAGTGTAATAATAACTATGAATGCGAATAGGATGAACTCAGCCATAAAAAAGGAAGCAGATAGCAGAGAGGATTAAAAAACAGAATCCTACAGTATATTGTTTATAAGAAATGTACTTGAAGCTGAGAGATACACACAAAGCGAAGGTAAAGGGCTGGAAGAGAATCTATTATGCTTCAACTAAAGTAAAAAAGTAGGTACTGAAATCACGATCTCAGACAAAGCAATAGAAAAAATAGATCTAATTAAAAGAAATAGGCAAGGAAACTACACTTTGCTAAAAGATACTCTAGACAATGAAGTAATATCAATACTCAACATATATGAACCAAATAGTATAGCATTAAAATTCTTAAAGGAAAACTTAAATGAGTTATAGGAGGAAATAGACTGTAAAACCATACTAGAGGGTGATCTCAATTTGCCCCTTTCAAAATGAGGTAAGTCTAATAAAAAAAATAAAGGAAAAAGAAGTAATTTAATAAAATTTTTTAAAAGTTAGATATCGGAGCAGCTAGGTGGCGCAGTGAATAGAGCACTGGCCCTGGGGTCAGGAGGACCTGAGTTCAAATCCATCTGCAGACATTTAACACTTACTAGCTATGTGACCTTGGGCAAGTCACTTAACCCCAACTGCCTACAAAAAAACTGCCTACAACTCCCCTACAAAAAAGAAAAAAAAAGTTAGATATGATAGAGGAAACTGGAGAAAACTGAATGGGAACAGAAAGAAATACACCTTTTTCTTAGCAGTACCTGACAATTATACAAAAACTGATGATGTACTTGGGCATTAAAAACCTGAAAATACAATGCAGAAAAACAGAAATTTTAGATGTATTCTTTACAGATCATGATGCAATAAAAATCACATTCAATAAAAAGCCATGGAAAGACAGATTAAAAGTTAATTGGAAGCTAAATAATCTACTATTAAATAGTGAATATATAAAAGAATAAATCACAGAAACATCAATTTTACTAAAGAGAAGGATGAAATTTTTTATTTCTAAATCCTTATAGCAAATAAAATAAAGAAGAGGTCAATGCATTGGAAAGGCAACTAAAAAACAAATAGAAAAAGAAATTTAAATTCCCCAAATTAGAAATCCTGAAAATCAAAGATGAGATTAATTAAATTGAAAGAAAACCACTGAATGAATAAATAAAACTAGAAGCTGGTTATGATAAAAACAATAAAATTTGTTTTAAAAAAGTCTGTAAAAAAGAAAACCAAATTACCAGTATCAAAAATGAAAAGGGGAGGGTGGAGCCAAAAGAAAAGGCAGAGAATTGCCTAAACTCTTATGCAAATGCCTCCAAGTGACTTTAGAACCCACAAAAGGATAGAGTGAGACAATTTTCTATCCCAAGATAAATTAGAAGTTTGGCAAGAAAGGTCTGTTGCACTGGGGTGAGAGTGGAGCTCAGACTAGCACAGGCCACACTCCAGCAAATTTGCTAAAGGCTTAGGGGGGAACTGAATCAGTGGCAGCAATGGTGGTTTCCAGACCTCTCAGCCCTGATCAGAAGGAGAATAAAGAGGTCCCTTTGCTGGTACTAAGGGCGTGACTCTGTTGCATTGCCCATGTCTGATCTGGGTCATAGTACTGGTCTCAGTTCCGGGGGGAAGAGGAGTACTAGCACACCAGACCTTGTGACTGCTGGGGTGTTCACAGTTCCAAAGTGGAAAAGAATAATTGTGGTGACTCACAGATCGGAGTACAGGCTAGGAGAATCGTAAACACAACTCTCTCTAAATCATATCACCTCAGAACCAAAAACTTACAAGTGCCCAGAATTATTGGTGAAAATAGCTGCACAAAAAGCTTGGGACAGAGCTCCCTCCAGTCTGGAAGCAGAGCACTAGTATAGAGTTTGAAGTCAAGAAATAGACTGGGAAAATGAGTGAACAAGCAAAAATAAGATGCGACCTATAGAAATTTACTATGGTGACAGGGAACATTAAAACACAAAAAAACATAAAGTCAAAAATGCTACATTCAAAGCCTCAAAGAAAACCATGAATTGATCTCAGGTCATGGAAGAGTTCAAAAAGGATTTTAAAAATCAAGGAAGAAAGGTAGAGGAAAAACTGGGAAGAGAAATGAGACTGATGCAAGAAAATCATGGAAAAGAAGTCAACAGCTTGGTAAAGGAAACACAAAAAAATACTGAAGGAAATAACACCTTAGAAAACAGAATAGGCCAAATAGTAAAAGAGGCTCAAAAATTCAATGAAGAGAAGAATGCCCTGAAAAGCAGAATTATACAAATGGAAAAAGAGGACCAAACAAAATTCACTGAAGAAAAAACTCCTTAAAAAGTAGAATTGGCCCAATGAAAAAGGAGGTATAAAAGCCGCCAGAAGAAAAGAATTCCTTAAAAAATAGAACTGGGCAAGGGAAAGCTAATGATGCCACGAGACATAAAGAAACAATAAAACAAAAATAAAAGAATGAAAAAAAATGGAAGAAAATATGAAACATCCAATTGGTAAAAAAAAAAAAAAAAACCTGACCTGGAAAAACAGATCCAGGAGAGAGAATTTAAGAATGATTGGACTACCTGACAGTTATCATTACAAAAGAAATCTTGACATCATGCTTCATAAAATTATCAAGGAAAACTGCCCTGATATCTTAGGACAAGAGGGTAAAACGCAAAATGAAAGAATTCACCAATTACTTCTTGAAAAAGACCCCAAAATGAAAACTCCCAGGAATATTATAGCTAAATTCCAGAGCTCTGAGGTCAAGGAGAAACTGCCAAACAAGCTGCTAAAAAAAAAAAAATTCAAATATCAGGGAGCCACAGTCAGGATAACATAAGATAACAGGATGCTACAATAAAGGATCTGAGGGCTTATCACCAATATCACCAAAAGGCAAAGGAAATAGTATTACAACCAAGAGTCACTTACCAGGTAAAGTTGAGCATAATTCTTCAGCAGAAAAACAAAGGATTTTAAAGCATTACTTTTAAGGGAAAAAAAAGAACTGAATAGAAAATTTGACCATCAAATAGAAGATTCAAGAGAAACATAAAAAAGTAAACAGGAATGAGAAATCATAAGGGATTCAATAAGGTTAAACTGTTTGCATTCCTACACAGGAAAATGATACCTATAACTCCTAAAAAAAATTAGTATTATTAGGGCAGTTAGAAGGAGTAGACACAGACAGAGAGTATGGGTTTGAGTTGAAAATGATAGGATCTTTTTAAAAAATGAAGGGGTGAGAAAGAAGAATGGCCTCGGAAAAAGGGGAAGGGAGCTGTAGAATGGGATAAATTACATCACATAAAAGTGACAAGGAAGAGCTTTTACTGTAGAAGAGGAAAAGTGGCACAGGAGAAATAAGGTAGAGGCAAATACATAGTGATCATAAGTGTAAAAAGAAACATTTCATAGCAGGTTTCTCTGATAAAGACCTCAATTCTTATATACATAGAAAACAGTTAAATTTATAAAATAAAAGTCATCTGTTAGTTGATAACTGGTCAAAGGATATGAGCAGGCAGTTTTCAGATGAAGAAATCAAAGCTATTCAGTCATATGAAAAAATTCTCTAAATCACAAATTAAAACAACTCTAAGGGTCCACCTCATACCTATCAGATTGACTAACATAAAAGAAAAAGAAAATGACAAACGTTGGAGGGGACTATGGGAAAACTGAGACAATAATGCAATACTGGTGGAGCTGTATTCTGATCTAATCATTATGGGGAGCAATTTGGGACTATTCCCAAAGGGCTATAAAAACATGCATACTCTTTAAACCATACCACTACTGTCTATATCCCAAAGAGATTTAAAAAAAAAAGGGAAAAAGATCTTCATGTACAAAAATATTTATAGATGACCAAGTGGAATTTATAACAGGAACGAAGGGCTGGTTCAATATTAGGAAAACTATTAGCATTATTTACTATATCAGTAACAAAACAAACAGAAGTCATGATTATCTCAATAGATGCAGAAAAAAAAAGCTTTCAAAATACAACTCACTCCTATTAAAAACACTAGAAAGCATAGGAATAAATGTAACTTTCCTGAAAATAATAAGTAGTATCTATCTAAAAGCATCACTAAGTGGGGCGGCTAAGTGGCACAATGAATATAGCACCAGCCCTGGAGTCAGGAAGACTTGAGTTCAAATCTAGACTCAGACACTTAACACTTACTAGCCGTGTGACCTTGGGCAAGTCACTTAACCCCAATTACCCTGCCCTACCCCCTCCAAAAGGCAAAAACAAAACAAAACAAAGCATTAGTAAGTGTGATCTATAATAAGGATAAACTAGAAGCCTTTCCAATATGATCAGGGATGAAAGTAAGGATGACCATTACCACCACTATTATTTAATATTGTCCTAGAAATGCTAGCTATAGCAATAAGAAAAAAAAGAAAGTGAAGGAATTAGAATAAGCAGAGGAAACAAAACTATCACTCTTTGCAAATGATATAATGATATACTTAGAGCATCAACTAAAATACCACTTGAAATAATTAACAACTTTAGCAAAGTTGCAGGATATAAAATAAACTATGTAAATCACCAGCATTTTTATATATTACTAACAAAGTCCAGTAGCAAGAGACAGAAAGATAAATGTCATTTAAAATAACTGTAGACAAATGTAAAATACTTGGGAGTCTACCTGCCAAGACAAACCCAGGAACTATATGAACACAACTACAAAATACTTTTTTTGGTAATAAAGTATACTAATAAAGTCAGATCTAAACAATGGGAAAAATATTAATTGTTCATGGGCAGGCTGAGCTAATACAATAAAAATGACAATTCTACCTAAATTTATTTACTTATTCAGTGCCATATCAATCAAACTACCAAAAATGATTTTATAGGATTAGAAAAAATTATGACAAAATTCATCTGGACAAAAAAAAAGGAAAAGAATATCAAGAGAATTAATGAAAAAAAAAATAGGACGATAGCGTAGGACTACCAGAACACAAACTGCATTGTAAAGCAGCAATCACCAAAATAATCTAGTATGGGCTAGGAAATACGTAGTGGATCAGTAGACTAAATTGGATACACAATACACAGCAGTAAATGACCATAGTGTTTGATATACCCAATGATTCAAGTTTTTGGGACAAGAACAGACTATCTGACAAAAAATGCTAGGAAAACTGGCAAAACAGTATAGACCAACATTTCACACCATATAGTAAGATAAGGGGAAAATGGGAATATGACTTAAAACATAAATGGTGACATCATAAGCAAACTAGGAGAGTATGGAATAGTTTACCTACCAAATCTATGGATATGGGAAGAATTTAGGACAAAACAAGAGATAGAGACGATTACAAGATGCAAAATGGATGATTTTGATTATATTAAATTTAAAATTTTTTACACAAACAAAACCAATGCAGCCAAGATTAGAAGGAAAGCAAAAAAACAGGGGATGAAAAATTTTACAGCAAGTGTCTCTGATAAACGATTCCTTTCTCAAATATATAGAGAACTGAGTCAAATTTATAAGAATACAATTCATTCCCAAATGATAAATGGGCAAAGGATATGAACAGGCAGTTTTCAGATAAAGAACTCAAAGTTATCTACAGTGGTTTTAAAAAATGCTCTAAATCAACACTGATTAGGGAAATGCAAATTAAAACAACTCTAAGGTACCACCAAACACCTATCAGATTGGCTAATAGAACAGAAAAGGAAAATGATAAATAATGGAGGTGAAGTGGGAAAATTGGGACACTAATATACTGGTGGTGGAACTGTGAACTGATCCAAACATTGTGAAGAGCAATTTGGAACTATGCCCAAAAGACTGTAAAACTGTGTAAAACCCTTTGACCTAGTAATAAGTCTGCATCTCAAAGAGATTTTTTTAAAAAGAGGAAAAGGATCTATTTGTACAAAAATATTTATGATGGCTCTTTTTGTGGTGGAAAAGAATTGGAAATTGAGGGGATACTCATCAGTTGGAGAACAGCTGAACATGTTGTGATATGTAATTATAATGGAATACCATTATGCTATAGGAAATGAGAAGCAGGATGTTTTCAGAAAAACCTGGACTTCCATGAACTGATGCAGAGTGAAGTGAGCAGAGCCAGAACGCTGCAAACAATAATAATAATATAATACAATGATCAACTGTGAATGACTTAGCTAGTCTCAGCAAATGATCCAAGACAATTCTAAAGGATGATGATGAAAAATGCTACCCACTAAAGAGAAAGGACTGATGGAACCTGAATGCAGATTGAAGCATATTATTTTTCACTTTTTCCCATGGATTATTTTTTTGGTTTGTGTTTTCTTTCATAACATGACCAATATGGAAACATGTTTTGCATGATTGTACATGTATAACCTCTCAAACTGCTTGATATGTCAGGGAAGGTTTAGGGAAGGGAGGGGAGGGAAAAAATCTGGAGCTTGACATTTTTTTTTTAGTGTTAAAAATTGTTTTTACATGCAATTGGAAAAAATAAAATATTCAAAAAATAAAATTTAGAAATGAGCTAATAATAATTGACCCTTTTACAATACTTTAAGTTTTACAGAACACTTTACATATTTTCTCATTTGAAGCTCACAGTATGTCTTTAACATAGGTATTTCAGTTATTATATTCATTTTTCAGATAAGTAAACTGAGGTTCTGATAGATTAAATGATATGCTTCTAGCTAGTGAGAGTCAGAAGTAGAATGGACTTGTGAGAACCTATGAAGATCACCTCACATTTAAGAAAATGATTCATGTAGAAAAATATTTCTGGTTATCAGCCTTCATTTTATTTTATAGTACATTCATAGGTTTCTGCATTTCCAAGGGCAATCAGATGACAGTGAATTTAGCAGTACTAGCATCTAAATTCCACAATTACCCTGGCTTCAAAAACAAGACAAAGTGATGCACATTCATACAATCTCCCTTTACCATAGTATAGACAAAATACAGCATAGGAAAATTCTGAAATCTCTTCCCTTTTTGATAATTTATGAAGTCATATTTATATTAAAAGAGAACTATATTATTGTAAGTAAGTAGAATGGGGGGAAGGAATCAAAACACAATAAGAAATCCTTAAAAATATCACTAGTGGAGTCCCCTTTTAAATGATATGAAATAATTTATGTTTATTTCTTGTGAGTAGAAACATTTTCTTTAATCCCTTGAAAAAAGAAGGGCTGAGGACAAAAGAGGGTCATTTAACTCTTTGTACACTGCCCTCAAGACATTTTTGTCGATGACTACAGAATAATAATAGATTAAAAAAACTAAAATGCCAAAAAAGTTGTATTTAAAAGTGACAGTAAAACAGAGGAAATACCCTTGATAACTGATGGGAAAGCAAATACTTCACACGGACAGAAAGAAAAACCCACCTTTTTGCACATAAAAGAACAACACAAGTAGAATTCAGATTGAGATGTTAAATTCTGAAAATAGTAGTCAAACAACAGTTTCCATTTCAGTGAATGAAAAAGTCTTCACAGTACTGTCCAGAACTAAATTGTGTTAGAAATAGAAAAATGTTCTGGTGTCTAATACATATAGAAAAACCACTATGGATATAAGGCCCACTTGTACTTTTTCTCTATAAGATACACATATGTTAGAACACAAGAATACAGTTGACCAATATAGACAACTCTAGAAAAATATTAATACACATAAACTAGGTTACAGAAAACTAGTTGACATCTGGGACCATATGGGGTAAAGAGGATTGAAAAAAGGAGATGTGAGAAAGGGAGAAACAGGAGAGAAAACTTAAATATTTTTCTGGCTTTTTTTTTTAGTTAAAAAGTTGTTCTAAAATTTTTTGGACCTCATAAGACAGCTGGAATGATAATGGGTTTTTAAAAAGAAATTCCTGATATCCAGAAGATATTATGCCCAAATGGCATACATTTCTTCTGGGATTTCAGTGTGCTTTAAATACAATTAATATAATTAAAATCACATGACTAATTATACACAGCTCCTTTACTGTTCACAACACCTGCTGATAGGTGTTATAACTTTCTGCCAATAAAATGTTGGGTCCTGAAACTACCAGGATAATTCTCAGACTGACTGTACCTAAAAGAAAAATCTTAACCTTTTGAAGCAGAAAAGGGTTGGGGAAAGAAGGGATGTAGAGGAAACTGTGTAACATTCTTCAAAAAGAAACATATGAACTTTTTCACAAATGAAACTTTTATCAGTGCCATGCATATTTTACAAGTCCTGAAGAAATTTCCCAGAGACTTCTCTGAGTAGGGCAGCAATTATGTTTTTGAAACCAGAGAGAATTACAACCAAACACCAAACAAATCCATGTAGTAAAATGTAGAACAGGAAAACATATGACCAAGTCTTACAGTTATATGCTTAAAAAACTGCAATGCACTCCATTTTTTTTTTTTTTGCAGGCAATCCATGTACAACAGAAGGCACTGTTATCCAGATATAAATCAACCAATTCTGCATGGCAAAAACCTGAGAAGTACAATTAGATTCAAACCCACCTTAGTCAATCATCCTTTGGAGTATATAGTTGGTTTTTTTAAGTCCAACATTTTTCTTTCTTAAAATTTCATACATTACTGTGGCTGTTTAAAATACTAGGAGCAGAGCAAGGAGATAAAAGTGCTGCTTAAGGAAACTGTTAGAGCAGGACACTTAAAAAGGAAAAACCCCCTCATTTCTTCCCCTAAACCCTCAAATGTCAATAACCACTGTGAAATAAAATCTAGTGATGAAATTCAGTCCTTGCATTTCTTTCTTCACTTGTTGCTAGGTACAGTCCCAAAGTTAAATGATGAAAGGATGCCTTTATTATCAAAGGTGAAGGCTCCTTGTTCAATCTTCTTTGTCTCTAGAATTGACCAAAAAAAAAGTAAAAAAAGAAAAAATAAAGTTGTAAAAATTGAATATAATCCCCAAATAGCCCCTCCTCTTTTTAAAAATATTTTTTTAATATTTTATTTTTTTCCAATTACATGGAACTCATGAGGACTTCAAATGTTCTGGTGGATTTGACCTCTTTTAAAAAAAAATCCTATGCCAAAAAAATCACCTATATAATACTTAACTTTGTAAAAAATATTTACTAAATGATGAGAAAAGTAAAAGCAAGTTTCAAGTTACATAAGATTTACTGTTTTTATTGCTATGAAGTATAGTATTAATAATGAACTATTGCCTAAATATTTTAGGAATCAATGATTTACAAAGTACTTTCCTTAAATGGCCAGTAAGGCACAACCATCATAAATGTCAACTAGATTCTAAGTTCTTATAAACGATTGCATATTACACTATCAAATTCATTACTAATACCACATATAACACCTAATACATATTTATTTGAATGAATATGATAATTTCCAAAAAACTTCTTATGATTAGATTAATAGATCTCTAATATCACTGAATAATTTAGTAAAGGAAGTACTTTTTTTTAGACTGCAAAAACAAGTATCCAAACTCTAAAGCCTAAGTTCCTAATTTTCTTTTATGTTCCAAATGTTGAATAAGCATGCCTGTAGCTGGATTATTGTGCTTTTTCATTATAAAATAGTTCCCTAAAATACTATTACCTTTTACTAACATTTTAGAATTATACTCTAATAATCTCCATACATATTTATTTTCCCAGTTCAAAAATCTACTTGTCAAGAAAAAACAAAAATTAAGCCCTAAGAACTAGCTCATATTCTTGCATAAGATCTTGCACTTAAAGTAATAAAAGTACTCTATCAACACATATATACTTCCAGAAATAACATGTTACCCTGTGTTAACCTTCAGAACATCTAGCTCAGATTCTATTTTATTCACAGAACAAAATACAAATTCTTTTTTCCAAATCAGAATCAATCAGTCCACCACCAATCCTCTCCTAATGTACACATTTAAAAATCATTAAACTACTTACCTGCAGCATTTCTCCGGTGTTCTGCCAATGTATAAATTTCCTGTAATGCTTTCTTCTGTTCTTCACTGAGTGGTGCTGTCAACAAATGGTACCAGGCAGCATCCCGTCGCTGCACATCTATGAAATGGGAGGAGGTAGGGAGAGAGAAGGGGAACCAGTCCCCAAACCAACATGATAAGTTATGTAACTGACAAATATTATTTCATGACTATAGCACCACAAGAAAATTATGATAAGAAATGTTCTAGAAAGTAGGTAAAAGGTGCTAAACAGCTATATGTTGATGGCATTCAGGAAAACAATAAACCAGTAAGTACTTTTTATATATCTAATCCATATCCAAATACAGAAGGGGATATAGGATAAGACTTTGCTTACTTACTTTTCCTCCCCTAACCCTATATTCCCCTTTGCTGGCTCTACTTCTTGCCTCTTAAATTGCAATGTTCCTCCAAGGTTTAGTACTTAGTCTTCTGTTTTTTTCTCTATTCTCTATTCTCACACTAAAACATCTTATGCTCAAAGCTTCAACCATAATCTCTACATAAAATAATTTGTAAATCTAAATTTCCACCCCAAATCTCATCTCATTGTCTCCAAATCTTTTTTCTACTTAGATGTTTTTACATTAACTCAAAACTCAATTTACCTACATTCAAATTCATCACCTTCACAATATGAGTTGTAGCCAATGAATTCTTTGATTCATGATAACATTACTCTCTCAATCACCTTCTCTCAAATAACTGGCATCATTTTCAACTTTCCCTTTTCTGATTTCACACCTAATTAAATACTACTCTTCCTCTGTAGTGTTTTTCATTTCACAGTTTAGTACCTGATTAAATCAATCAACAAGCATTTATTAAGTGCTTATTATGGGCCAGGTACTATGCTAAGTGCTGAGGCTACAAAGAAAAGCAAAAATATAGACCCTAGCCTGAAGGAGCTCACATTCTAATGGAGGAAACAATACACAAATAACTATGCACATAGAAGGTATATATAGTGTATATAGAAGGTAATCTTAGAGGAAAGGTACTAGCAATGAGGAGGACCAAGAAAGACCTCTTGTATCAGTTGGAATTCAAGGTAAATTTGGATGGAGGCCAGGAAATTGAAGGGGTAGAGATGAGAGAGAATATTCTAGGTATAAGGAATGGCCACAGAAAAGGCTGGGAGACAGAGTATGATATTTGAGGAGCAAGCAACCAGTAACATTGGAATTTGTAGTATACAGAAAAGCATTAAAAGACTGGAAAAGCAGGAGAGGGCAAGGTTGTGAAGGTTCTTAAATGCCAAATAAAGCATTTCATATTGGATCTTGGAGACAATAACGAGCCACTGGATATAATACTGAGTGAGATAGTCAGGCCAGAGTTTGAGTCAAGACCATGTGAGTATGGTTAAAAATTTCAATCCCCAGTAATTAAAAAAGAATCACTTTTTTACTATATGCCTTCAAAAATCCAATCCACTATAGTAAAATATTTATCTATAAAGTGTTTCATTTACATATAAATGAAAAGTTTTGAAAAGCTTTAAATTGTAAAAGAATCAAATGCTCTCTGACAACTTCAGCCTTAGTATAAATGTTCTATACAATGCTTACCATTTAATGGTAAACTATTCTTAAACATCTTCCAGAGAATCAAATTAAAATTAATACATATTATATTTTGCTAGTGAGGACATACTTAAAAGGGCCTGTGTGAAAAACTGATATTCATCCACACTATCTTCAACATCAAGTGGAGTGCTGAATCCTTCAAGAGCAGTTTCTTCCAAAACATCTTCATCCCAATCATCATCATCTTCTTCCTCATCTTCATCTCGTCCTTCATTATTCTCATGCATTGCTTGACTAGTTTCATTTGTGTCTTCCTCATCACTTGGAATTTCCTCTGTAAACCCATTTAGTATTTAAAACAAAGTTCGCCCAAAATAAATATGTAATATACTAAACAATCTGAATAATGATGACTGTAATAACAATAATTATTAACATTAATGTAATACTTTAACGTCTGCAAAGCATTTTATATATTATCTCATTTCAACCAAATAACAATTTCAATAAATCAAACCCAGGGAGTCCCTGTTCCATGAGGGCTTATGGTAAAAATAATAAAAACAATTTTCAAGGAATGGGAATGAGAACATCATATAGCTTGTTAAAACTGTACACAAGAAATTACATAATCTCTCAGTTAATTTAAAAAATAACTTTCCCCTCCTCCCCCAAATTGTCCAACAATTCCTAAATCAGTGATCTATCTAGTCTGATATTTTACTTTTAACCCTCTACTGCGTTCTCATACTGATTACTACAGGATTTCTTTTTAACAAGAGATTCTTTGATGAACTTCATTTGTCTTAAAAGAAACATGAAATGCTTGTGTTGTTCAGTTTAAAGAATTAAGTAATAATAACTACCATTTTTAACTGCATGCTATTTAATTACTAGCTAAGTTGTTCATGGACTGCCTGAAAATATTCAAATTAGGAGGTTACTACTACTACTAGAATGGTGAAAATATAAAAATGCAAAGAAAAAATGAAGTAGTTACCTTTGCGTGGGTTGAAAAGTTAAAAGCTGAATTGCATGTTACCATGGATTGGTTTCTGTTTTCAGTACCAGTCTGTTCCTAGCAGTTAGACCAGTACTGTAACTAATAGGAAAGCAGCACTTCAGTCTCAACCTTCCATAAGGTATATAAAATACATATATGCAGTAAATGAACAACATGGACTATTGAAAAAAAAAAAGCCCCACAATGAGAAAAAACCTGGAGATAACCCAAGTTTCAAATTACCAATTTTGAACCTAACTCTAAAAATACCACAGGGAAGTAAGTACTTATGATAATTAAGCAATTTAAGGGTAATTTTTGGTGTGAAGAAATCAACCAAAATAAGCTTGAGTAAAATAGTTAAAAATATGACATAGACACTAAAGAGTTTACAATCAATACCTTCAACTATTATTTATATTATCTAAGAATATAAAATTATGAAAAAGAAGTTTAGGGGTGGTTAGGTAGCACAGTGAATAGAGCACCAGCCCTGGAGCCAGGAAGACCTGAGTTCAAATCCAGCCTCAGACACTTAACACTTAGCCGTGTGACCTTGGGCAAGTCACTTAATCCCAACTGCCCTGCCTTCCCCCCTCCAAAAAAAGAAAGAAAAGAAGCTTAAAAGTTACAAGTTACACTGGTTGTAGACAAAGAGAAAATTGTAAAGAAGTTTAAAAAAATCAGATCCAGAGAACTGTATACTGTAGTAAAATTCTGTAGCTTATAATGGTTTGCAATATTACTAAACTCAAAATATACTTTAAAGTAAAAATACATGAATACAAAATGATTATATAAGCAGCTTGGGAAAACTAATGAATTAATAAGCATTTATTAAGCACCTACTCTATGTCAGGCATTGTGGTAGGTAATGGGAAACAACAAAAATGGAATACTTCTTGCCCTCAAGGAGTGTGCATTCTATCAGAGAATAAGACTTTTGAGGGGAAACAGACAGATAGAAAGATAGACAGATAGATACAAAGACTTTTTTTGCATATAGAAGGTAATCCAAAAGCCTTCTTTAGGGAGTGGTACTTGATTTGAGCTTAGAAGGGATCTAGGAATTCTAAAAAGGTGGTCATAAAAAAAAAAAAGGGAGCATTGGAGGCATGAGGGAAAGCCTGTGCAAAGGCACAGAGACAGACAGTAAACGAAATTGATTCAGTTACTTCTCACTTTCCATGATTTTCACAAAATGCGAATATAGTGGGGAAGGTGGGACAGGAAAAGTAGAAAGGGAGCTGAACACCTGTGGAGGGATACGTGTTGGGGTCAGGAACAGAGAAGAACAGAATGAGGAATATGTTGGGACAGGGCTAGCCACCTGGGAGCCTGGCTGGAGCCAAGAGGAAAGAGGATGAGGGTGGAGACATGTGGGGGCCAGGTACACATGATTGGTGAACAAGGCAAAGGTCTCTCCACACTGGAAGTCTCAAGGCAAACCCGGATCCAGAGGCTCTCTCTCTCCTCTGTTCTTCTGATTTCACATGGAGGGATTTTTTTTTAAGTTTTTTGCTTCTATGTTTGCTTGTTTTGGTGGGGAAAGGGGTAGTAGGAAACTACAGAGCACAGAGACAAAGGGAAGTAGCTAAGAAAAAAGACCACAGTACTACATAGTAAAGTGTCTGGTTTTTCGGAATGCTACTTTCTTTCTATATAAAGTCAAATTTACACAATGTGAATTTACATAAAGCAAGAGCTGTCTATATGAAGAATGGCAAATAGATTAGACTAGAATGTAGAATATATGAAAGGGAGACAAAATCATGCACAAAAGATAGGCTGTAATCCTACTATGAAGGTTTTATGCCAAGTGGAAAGTCTATTTTTGATCCTAAAAGTAATAGAAAGCTACAGGAGCTATTTGAGTAACATGGTTAGACCTACATTTGAGTAGTATTACTCTGGCACCTATGTGGAGGATGAATTCAAGAGTGCAATAAACAAAATACAGGTCTAGGTTTAAGATAAGGCCCTGACCCAGAATGGTGGCCATGTGACTGGAAAGATAGGGATAAATGTGAGAGATGTTGTGGAAGGACTTGGTAATGAATGGACATGAAGGGTGAAGGAAAGGTGATGATTACTCTAAGGTTGTGAAACTGGGTAGCTGGAAGACTGATGTACCCTCAAAAGAAATAAGGAATTTAGGAAGAGGGATAAATTTGGTATAAACAAACTAGATAAAATAGAGATGTGGTATTTTTGAGAGGTTATAGGTTAAACTATTAGCACACTAATTCTTGGAACTTAAAATAATTAAAAAGTTATACTCTGTTTTCTGGAATCACACTGATTATTCACAAACAGGAAAGAAAAGGAAGCAGGGCTCCTCCTAGTTCTTACCCCAAAGAGAAAGCTCCAGAAAACTAGGCTTTATGTGTGTGACAAAAAAGGCATCTTCATCCCCACTGAGTACAATGCTGCCATTATTTCTCTATCCTCTATGCAAGGGAAAGTTGTATCCAATATGGATAGGTCTTCTTATCTCCCACAAAAGAGGACATAATAAGAATAGAAGATCAAATCATTTTGGATAAATGTATCACTCTATGACAATTAGCATGAGATACATAATTTTTTTTAATGAGGAGGTTAGACTGGTTTCTAAAGTTTCTCTAAACTGTGAAATTCTGGGATTAAGTTCTACAGGAAAGTCAAAACACCATTAGCAGAGAGAAAGAAATATTCAGTTTTAGTAATAATGTGTGCCTTCAAATGTTTTCCTAGAAATGAATCCTAAAAAACTGATTCAGTAGTATAATCAGACTTGCTCTTTATCTTTTATACCTATAATGATCTGATTCTACAGATTCATGGTACTAATTAATCTTTTTTTAAATTTACTATATTCTCCCAAGTACTTATTCTAAATCATTATAATTTGATCTCAAATTCAAAATATATCGAGTATAATAATTTTAATGAGGCCCATTTTATCATCTGTGAAGATGAGTTAGTTAATATCCATTTTTAAAAAAACATGCATCTCTATAAACTGCCTTTTTGATGCTTTTGTTTTCAAAATAAGGATATGTTTCTTTAGTGGAAGCTGTCACCTCTAAGGATTATAGAGCAAAGGTCTAAAATGTGTTGGTCTCCTGTTATTTAGAAAAGGAACTGTTTTATTTCTCAATTATAAAAATTTCTGATAATTTAACAATATTCAATAACTATATTAATGAACTAGATATAAAAATAAATATAAGACTCAGTGAGTTACAATTAATGGCAAGAAAACCATTTGACTGATAACAAATATTCATGAGGGAAATTTACTGGATTAAAAGTAAGATTGGAAGAAAATTTATGTTCAGTTGAAATTTAATTATGGTAACAGGGTGAATTAGAGGAAATATGGAATGATAGCTAGAGAGCCAGCAGTGAACTCAGGAAGAACTGGATTCAAATTCTATCTTTGACCCATACTGGCTCTATGACCCTGGACAAGTTGCTTAACTTCTCAATGCCCTGCACAACAGTCTAAGACTCTAAGTCACAAAATAAGTAGTCAACACACATTGGTATAGGTGATTTTGTCACCAGTAGTTCCTGAATCCAAAAGTCCAGACCAAAAAACAAAAATGATGATTATCCTACAATATAGTCAAATGACTTTACCATTATCTTCTGCATCTGCCTTTTCATCTTTAGAATGATCTCTTTGGTCAGTAAGTTGTCTAGTGGTACAGACTTGTTTGAGGCCCAGGAAAAGGAAAAGGATTGAAGGAACAATTTGTCCAGCCACAGCATCTACTGCTGGAGGTCTGTTTTGTAACTCCAGTAAGATGCTCAGTCCTATTATACACATCTTCCGGTCATGATGCCTAAAAAGAAACAAAATGATGGCATTAGTAAGATGTAGAAAACAAAATAATTAAAAATGCTGTTAGGAAAAAAATTCATGAATGACAAAAAATGGCAAAGCTTTAAGGAATGCTTCACTTACCAAAAAAATGCTTTATATTACATAACAGATATATGTTGTTCCTTACAAATGTAAGGAAATGTAATTTGAATTACAAATGTAATTCAACGTTCTGAAAATTGTGTTATATCTTTGATGCACTATAAGAGTTCACTATTTGCAGCAAATTTGTATCGAATCTTTTAATAAAATTAATACTCAATTCATAAATAATTTATATGTTTGTATTTTGGCATAGCAGATCATCTAAAAGTAAGCATACCTGTATTTGATACAATAAATTTTTTTTTTTTTTTTAGCAATCGGGTTTAAGTAACTTGCTCAAGGTTACAGAGCCAGTTATTTCTGGGTGTGGTGCTGAGTATCTGAGCCCAGATTTGATCCAGGTCATCCCAACACTGGAGCCGGTGCTCTTACTCACTGAGCCACCTGGCCACCCCTAAGCAATTGGGGTTAAGTAACTTGCTCAAGGTTACACGGCCAGGTGTTTCTGGGTGGGTGCTAAGTGTCTGAGCCCAGGATTCGATCTCCAGGTCTTTCTCAACACTGGAGCCGGTGCTCTTACTCGCTGTGCTACCTGGCCGCCCCTACAATAAAATTTCTAGTACAATAGAAAGATATTGAGATAGTGTGCTGAAATTTCTTAAAATATGACTGACCTACATATAACCCAATCACACCCCTGATATGCATTTAATCGAAACACCAAAAACAGTCTCTTGGTGGTAATATGGTACTAAACCTTCTAAATAGCCTAGAGTAAATATGAATTATTTGCCATTCTAAAAATAAAAAATTTAGCCCTGACAAAACAGTCATACAAAAACACAAAATGGGGTGGCGAGGTGGTGCATTGAGTAAAGCGCTGGCTCCAGAGTCAGGAGGACCTGAGTTCAGTTCCGGCCTCAGACACTTAACACCCACACACAAAAAAAAAACTAGCCGTGTAACCTTGGGCAAGTTACTTAACCCCAACTGCTCTCCAAAAAACAAAAAAAACAAATTATATGGTTGAAATTTTTAATGGAATTGGTATAAAACTATCAAAGACTAAAGACGTACAAAATCAAAATGATGCTGCTTATGGGGACAAGATAGAATTGAACCTGTGCTTCTATTGTTATAACCCCAGGGGAGTGAACTTCCCTTAATCAATGCAGATTAACAACTCTTCTGCAATTGACAGTGGATTAGAATACAGAGACATTAAGTGATTTGTCCAAGGTCACAAATCCAGTATGTGTCAAAAGCTGAGGGCCATTGCCAGTCATCCTGACCTATTACTTGCCACTGGATTCTGATGACCCTGAAAGAGAGAGTAGGGCTGATGACTGCACAGCTCTGCCTCACTTAAATCCTATTCACTTTAAGGGCAGGAAAATTTTTTAAAATGTTTAAAGGGGAAAACAGGAGTGGCAGCTTCAAAAGGGAAAAATAAAATATAACAGCTAATTAACTGAATATTAAAAGCTTCCTTTATTATTCAATTTAACAACTTATATTTATTAAATATCTACTATGTACCAGGCACTGATCAAAGTACCAGGAATCCAAGAACAAAGAAGGAAACAATGCTTACTCAAGTGGAAGCTAATGATGATATAAGACACCAATCAAAGTCAAAAAATGAAAAACAGAAGATAATGTGAAACATCTCATTAGAAAAACAACTGATCTGGAGAACAGATAGAGAGGAAATAAAATAATAGTTGGACTACCTGAAAGTTACAATCAAAAAAAGAATCTTTATACAATATTACAAGAAATGACTAAAGAAAATTGCTCTGAAGTTCTAGAACAAGGAAGTAAAGTAGAAATAGAAAAAAAATCCATCAATATCACCAGCGGAAAGAGATCCCATGAGGAAAACTTACAGGAATATAATAGTCAACTTTCAAAGCTTCTAGATTAAGGACAAAATATTATAAGCAACAAGAAAAGAAAAACAATTTAAATACTGTGGAGCTATAATCAGGATCACACAATATTAAATTTAAATATTTTTAGTTTTCAACATTCATTTCCACAAGATTTTGAGTTCCAAATTTTCTCCCCTTCTCTCCCCTACCCCCCACCCCAAGATGGCAAGCATACTGATTACCCCTTCCCCCATTCTGCCCTCTTTTATATCCCCCCCTTAGGCACTTTCCCCCTTACTTTCTTGTAGGCAAGATGGATTTCTATACTCTATTGCCTGTATATCTTATTTCATGGTTATATGTAGAAACAGATTTTTAACATTTGTTTTTAAAACTTTGAGTTCCAGATTCTCTCCCTTCTTCTCTTCTCACCCACCTCTACTGAAAAGACAAAGCATTCAATATAGGTTATACATGTGTAGACATGCAAAACATTTCCACAGTAGTCATATTGTTAAAGACTATCCCACCCCCACTCCCCATTTATTCTATTTTCTCCTTTTGACCCTGTACCTTTTCAAAAGTGTTTGCTTCTGACTACCACCTCTCCCAATCTTCCCTCCCTTCCATCATCCTCCTATCTTATCCCCTTACCCCTTACTTTCCTGTAAGATACCCAATGAGAATAAGATTGACTCATTTCCTTTCAGCTCCCTGTTCTTCCCCTCCATTGTAACAGTATTCTCTTGCCTCTTTTATGTGAGATAATTTACCCTATCCTATCTCTCCCTTTCTCCTCCCAATATATTCCTCTCTCCCCTCTTGTCCTTATGATTGTTCCTTATGATCCTTCTTTCCTGTTTACCTTTTCATGCCTCTCTTGATTCTTGTATTTGTAAGTCAAATTTTCTGTTCAGATCTGGTCTTTTCATCAAGAATGCTTGAAAGTTCTCTATTTCTTTGAATATCCATATTTTCCCCTGAAGTATTATACTTATTTTTGATGGGTAGATGATTCTTGGTTTTAATCCTGGCTCCAGAATATCATAATCCAAGTCCTCCAATCCCTTAATGTAGAAGCTTCTAGATCTTGTGTTATCCTGATTGCATTTCCACAATACTCAAACTGTTTCTTCTTAACTGCTTGTAATATTTTCTACTTGACCTGGGAACTCTGAAATTTGGCTATAATATCCCTAGGAGTTTTCTTTTGGGGATCTTTTTCAAGAGGCAATAAGTGAATTCTTTCAATTTCTATTTTACCCTCCAGTTCTAAAATATTAGGGCAGTTTTCCTTGATAACTTCTTGAAAGATAATGTGTAGGCTCTTTTCTTGATCATGGCTTTTAGGGAGTCCAATAATTTTTCAATTATCTCTCCTGGATCTATTTTCCAGGTCAGTGATTTTTCCAATGAGATATTTCACTTTGTCTTCTATTTTTTCATTCTTTTGGATCTGTTTAATAATATTCTTGATTTCTTATGATGTCATTAGCTTCCATTTGCTCCAATCTATTTGAAGGAATTATTTTCTTCAGTGAGCTTTTGAACTTCCTTTTCCATCTGGCCAAAAATGCTTTTTAAGGCATTCGTCTTCTCACTGAATTTTTGGACCTTTGTTACCATTTGAATTAGTCTATTTTTTAAGGTGTTATGTTCTTCAGTATTTTGGGAGTCTCCTTTAGCAAGCTGTTGATTTATTTTTAATGATTTTCTTGCATCACTCTCATTTGTCTTCCAAATTTTTCCTCAACTTATCTTACTTGATTTTCAAAATCCTTTTTGAGCTCCTCCATGGCCTGTGACCAATCCATATTTTTCCTGGAGACTTTTGATGTAGGAGTTTTGCTGCTGTTGCTTTCTTCTGGTTCTATGTTTTGATATTCTTTGTCATCAAAGAAGGATTCTATAATCCAATTTTTTTGGTGTGTGTTTTTGCTCATTTTCCCAGCCAATTATTTGACTTTTGAGCTCTTTGCCATGGTAGAACTCTGCTTCCAGGGTGGAGAGTGCTGTCCCAAATTTCTGGGGTTTTGTGCAGCTGTTGTCAGAACTCGTACCTGTCTCAGAACTGTGAGGGAGGACTCCCCCTCCAAAGTCTCCAGAAAGTCTGCCATGCCAGTGCTCCTCTTCACCCTAGGACCACCACCCAAGACTGCGACCCAGATCCAAGAAGGGAAGAGCAAGAGAATCCTGCCTCAGCACCAGCAAAGAGATTCCTGCAATTGCCCTCTGATCAGCCACTTGGTCCACCCACCATCTGTGTGCCTGGAGCTACGAAAGCAGCCCCTGTTGCTGTTGCTGCTGCTGCTTCTGCTGCAGCTGACACCTTGGGGACAGAGGCCAGATGATGCTGTTCTCTCACCCATGTCCAACAGTTTCCCCACTGACCTTTTAATTTGTCTCTGGCATTTATGGGTGGAGAAGTCTGAAAACTGCCATAGCTGCCAGTGATTCAATTCCCTGACGTCTACTCCAGCCTGGTCTGTGCTGGCACAGCCCATGTGGAACTGTGCTCTGCTTTTGGCCCAGATGTGATAAACCCTTCCTGCCAGCCTGCCAGGCTGTCTTCAGAGGGAGATTTGTTTCACTCTGTCATTTTGTGAGTTCTTTAGCTCTAAAATGTGTTCAGAGTAATTTTTTACAGGTATTGGGAGGTAATGGGGGACAAGCTCAAGCAAGTTCCTGCTTTTACTCTACCATGTTGGCTCTGCCCCCAATATTATTATTATTTTTTTAAACTTTAATTTTAAACTCAAGGGCCAGAATAGAAATATAGAATAGAGAAAAGAAAAAAAAACATATCAGAAACTTAAATATTGGAACTTGAATACAAAGAAAGGAAAAAAAGCCTGTAATGTGCATAGCTGAATAAGAAAGGATTCAAAATACATAACAATAGATTTTCATTTCAAGAAAGTCTGTATGATAATAACACACATTGTATTAAGAATTGTTTATCTTTTCTTTGTTTCCTTGTGAGTTTTCTTTTGTTCTCTGCGGTGCACTTTTTACTTTGTTCTTTTTTTTTTTTAAAGCAATCAGGGTTAAGTAACTTGCTCAAGGTTACACAGCCAGTTATTTCTGGGTGTGATGCTAAGTATCTGAGCCTGGATTTGATCCCCAGGTCATCCTGACACTGGAACCATTGCTCTTACTTGCTGAGCCACCTGGCTGCCCCTAAGCAATTGGGGTTAAGTAACTTGCTCAAGGTTACACGGCCAGGTGTTTCTGGGTGGGTGCTAAGTGTCTGAGTCCGGGATTCGATCTCCAGGTCTTCTCAAGACTGTAGCCAGTGCTCTTACTCACTGTGCTACCTGGCCGCCCCATGACCTTCAATTCTTTAATGTCTCTGCTGCTAGGTCTTCTGTGATTCCAATTGTGGCACCATCATATTTAAATTGTTTTAATCTTGATGCTTTTAATATCTTTTTTTTTGGCTTTTTGGGGGGCAATTGGGGTTAAGTGACTTGCCCAAAGTCACACAGCTAGTAAGTGTGTCAAGTGCCTGAGGCCAGATTTGAACTCAGTCCTCCTGACTCCAGGGCCAGTGCTCTATTCACTGCCCCACCTAGCCACCCTAAATGCTTTTAATATCTTATCCTTGAAGTGGGAGGTTTCAAAATTTGACTATGATATTCCTATGAGATTTCCTCATAGGATCTCTTGAATGGTGATCAATGGATTTTTTCTATTTCTACTTTCCCTCCTTGTTCTAATGGTTCAGGACAATTTTCTTTAATTATTTCTTGTATTAATGTATCTAGCCTCTTTTTTTGATCATAACTTTCAGTTACTTCAATTATTTTTATATTTTCTCTCCTTGATCTATTCTCCAAATGTTGTTTTTCTTAGAAGATGTTTCACTTTTTCTTCTATTTTTTCATTATTCATGTTTTGTTTAGTTTTTCTTTTATCTCTTATAATTTTGCTGGCTTCACTTTGCCTAATTCTAATTTTCAAGGTGTCATTTTCTTCCTTAAGATTATGTATCTCCTTTTCTAATTGGTCGACTTTCCTTTCATACCCTTCTTGTTTTTCTTGGATTATTCTTATTTTCTTTTTTAGTTTTTCCTCCATCTTTGTCTTTTGAGTTTTAAAGTCTTTTTAAAGATTTTCTATGAATTCTTTTGGGGCAGGTGACCATTTGACATTACTCTTTGGGGGTTTCTTTACTTCAATATTCTCCTCTGAAGATGATCCCCGGTCATATCTATTCCCATAATAGCTTTCTATGGGTGGATTCTTTCTCCTTTGCCTGTGCATTTTTTGCAGTAATACCTTAATTTTTGTAATCACTTCTAGCCCTGGGGTATGGGAAATGGTGCCTCTTGCCCCAGATCTTCAGTTCTCCCTGCTATCCCAGAACCAAAGCCAATCCTCAAACCTACTTTAAATGCCCCACTACTTCTGGACTCACTGGGTGTGTCCTTCTTGTCCCTGCTGCTCTTTGAAGCACAGCTGGTCTGGCATTCCTTGTCAGCAGAGGTTCCCTCAATCTTCCCAGGCTCAAACGCCCAACTCCCCACACTAACCAGGGGTAAAAGTTCCTATACCTGGGGCCCATGCAGTCTCTCAAACCAACTAACTCCAGGATTTGCAACTTGTTGTTAAAATGCAACCTAGTCTGGAGGTGTTTACTCTTTATAGGAACCAAACCTCATACAGGGATTTTTCTTCTGATTTTCTCAAATTGTCCCAGGAAGACCTGGGTGGTACCCCAATTCTTATTTACCTCCACCCACACTTTGTTTGCCCTAAGGTGGTATTTTAACACTTTTGTGGGGGAAAATCTTGAGAGCTTGGAATTTTCTGACCTACTCCACCATTTTCCCATAATCCCCTCCTAAAACACTATATTTCAAAGAGCAAAAAAGCTGGGGCTACAACCAAGAATAATGATAAGTATAATCCTGAATGGGAAAAAATAGACATTTAACAAACTGAAATACTATCAGGTATTTCTGACAAGATCAGAACTTAGTGGAAAATTCAACATATACAATCCAGGAGAAATACAAGGTAAACATTAAAGACCAACTATAAGGGACTCAATAAGGTCAAACTTATTTTTAAAAACCTGTTACATGTGAAAATGTCATCAATACTACCATCACACTCATCATTATGTGGGTAGTTTGGGAAAAAAAAAGGTTTAAGCTGAGCTGATGGGCTGATTCTAAAAAACAAAAGTGGGGGAGAGTTAAAAAAGGAACACACAAATGCCTCATACAAATGAGGCATGTAAGGAAGAAATGATACAGAAGAAACAAGTGGAGAACTTGCAGTGCTGGAAACTTACTCGCAAAGGAAAGAGTTAAAGAGGGAACAACATATACACCTAAAAGGGTACAAAATTCTAAATTTATAAAAAAGTTAAACTTTTTATTTTATTATAAGAAAAATACATTTAGAAAGGTATATAGATTAAGAATTAGGAAGGTGGTTAGCTAGGTAGCACAGTGAATAAAGCACTGGCCTAGGAGTCACGAGGACCTGAGTTCAAATCTGGTCTCAGACACTTAACACAAAACTAGCTGCGTGACCTGGGGCAAGTCACTTAACCCCAACTGTCCTACCTTCCCCCCACCAAAAAAGCAAAAAAAAAAAAAAGAATTAGGAAGGTAGGAGAGAAGATAAGGGAGGGGCTCTTAGAGGAGTAGTTAGATTAAGGTTGTAGATGTAAGAGGATAAGGGATGAACTCTTAAATAGGTGGGTAGAATGAGGAACAGGAAGGCAAGGCAGTGGTTAGAAGTAAATCAGAAGTGTGATGAGGGATAGGGTATGGGCAAGAAGGATAGGAGAAAAAACATAATGGAGGGATATATATATACAACTAGTAATTATAACTTTGAATGTGAATGGGATGAATTTTCCCATAAAATGGAAATGGGCAGCAGAACAGATTAAAAATCTGAATTCAACAATATTTTGCTTACAAGAAACATATTTAAAAATGAGAGATACACACAGAGTTAAAATAAAGGGCTGGAGTAGAATTTATTATGCTGGCTGATTAAAAAAAAGCAGGGGTAGCAATCATGATTTCAGACAAAGTTAAAGCTAAAACAGATTTAATTAAAAGACAAAAACATAGCTACTAGAGAAATGATTTGGTTAACTACACATGTACAACCTATATTGAATTGCTTATCTTCTTAGTAGGGGTGGGTGAGGAGGGAAGAAGGGAAAAAATCTGGAACTCAAAAGTTTTAAAAACAAATGTTTAATTTTATATGCAACTGGGAAATAAGATATACAGGTACTGGGGTACAGAAACCCATCTTGCCCTACTAGAAGGTTAGGGGAGTGATGGGGGAGAATACAAGAGAGAACAGATTAGGAGAAGGGGTATTCAGTAGGCTTGCTATTTTGGGGTGGGGGTAGGGGAAGGACAGGGAGAAAAAATTTGTAACTCAAAATCTTGTGGAAATGAATGTTGAAAACTAAAAATAAATAAATAAATATTTTTTTGAAGAAGACAAAAACACCAATATTATTCAATATTGTTTTGGACCATTTAAAATAACTATTTACTGGATAAAATTCCTGAAAATATACTTGCCAAAACAGACCCAGGAATTATATGAACATAATTATAAAACACTTTTTATATAAGTAAAGTCAGATTTAAATAACTGGAGAAATATTAGTTTTTTGTGGGTAGGCAAAGCCAATATAATAAAAAATGACATTTTTACCTAAACTAATTTATTTATTCAATGCCATCCCCACTAAATTACAAAAGATTATTTTACTGAGTTAGGAAAAAAATTCATTTGGAAGAACAAAAGGTCAAGAATTACAAAGAAACTAATAAAAATGTAATGGAAGGAAATACAAGACCTCAAACTATATTATACAGCAGTAAATACCAAAACTATCTTGTACTGGCTAAGAAATAGAAAGGTAGATCAGTGGAACTGAGTAAGTATACAATACACAGTAGTAAAGGATTATAGTAACCTTGTGTTTGACAAATGTAAAATTTAAGCTTTTGGGATAAGAATTAATTATTGGGTAAAAAAAATTGTTGGGAAAAAGCTAGACAGCAGTCCAGCAGAAATTGGCCACAGACCAATATTTCAAACCAGGTACCAAGCGAAAGTCAAAACGGGTGCATGACCTAGATATAAAGGGAGATATCACAAGAAAACTGCAAGAACATGGAACATAGTACTATCATATTCATGGATAGTAGAACAATTTGTAAAGAAACAAGAAACAGAGAGCACTATGATAGTAATAAAATGGATAATTCTGATTACGTTAAGTTAAAAAGTTCTTGTACAAATAAAACCAATGTGGCTAAGATCAGGAGGAAAGCCGAAAAATGGGGGAGAGATGGATTTCATAAACAATCTCTCAGATAAAGGTCTCATTTCTCAAGTATATAAAGAACTTTGTCAAATTTATAAAAATGTGAGTCATTCCTTAACTGATAAGTGATCAAAGGATATAAACAGGAAGTTTTAAAATAAGAAATAAAAACTATAGAGGTGGCTAGGTGGCACAGTAATAGAACACTGGCCCTGGAGTCAGGAGGACCTGAATTCAAATCTGACCTCAGACACTTAACACTTACTAGCGTGACCTTGGGCAAGTCACTTAAACCCAACTGCCACTCCAGGAAGGAAGGAAGGAAGGAAGGAAGGAAGGAAGGAAGGAAGGAAG
>NW_027185877.1:11532045-11543980 GCF_028583685.1 Petaurus breviceps papuanus | reverse complement strand
AGAAAGAAAGAAAAAGAAAAACTAAAATCAGGTGAAAAAATGCTCTAAATCATTATTGATTAGAAAAATGCAAACTAAAACAACTTTTGGATGTCACCTTATCCTTATCAAATTGGCTAAAATGACAGATGCCCTTCAATTGGGGAATTGCTAAACAAGTTGCAGTATATGATTATAGATGGAATCCAACTGTGATATAAGAAATGATGAGCTGGTTGATTTTAGAAAAACATAAAAATATTTGGACCTATGAAGGAGGGCACTCTATCTCTGGAGAAAGAAGTGACAAATAGAAATATGTTTTAAGACCAATAGTATGGTCTTACAAATATATCTATTTGTGTACATGTGTATATATGTATGTGTGTATATGTATATGCAAACATATACATATTCCTATTTAATTGTAGCCTTCTCTAGGGTAGGGGAGGAAGAAGAAAAAAGTATACAGCAGAGAACAAAAGAAAACTTACAAGGAAGGACAGAAAAGTTTGCCAGCTTTGAAAACATTTATTTATTATATAGTTTAAAAAAAAAGTCTGAAATGGAAATTTATGGTTTTATGTTGAATATTCTCTTTACATTGTGCTGTGTACGTGGAAATGTTCTTTTTTTCCCCTCACTGGTATTTAAGTTTAAATGAATAAAAAAATTTAAAAATGAAAACTAAATGATAGGATTCTATTATGGAGTGTAATATGGTCCTAATGACTATAAATTTATAAACTATGACAATCAGACTGTACTTTTACATTCTCCTGACTCATTCTATCCCTACATCAAATGCATTGATCACCACTTCTGACTGGATGAACTAACTGCAGCAACTTTTCATTAGATGAGCTAACTGCAGAAGCTTCAAACCAGAGGAGCACTGCAAGCCAATGCTTATTCCTGGGGTCTCCAATTACCAACTCAAACCTTCAAGCTATATCTGGTCCCAATTAGGAAACTTCCCTTCCTACCACCCAAGGCTGGTAGTGATAAGTAACCTGGAGAATTTCCCTACTACATCTGGTTCAGATTAGGAATGCTCCCTCCCACATCTAATATCTATTACCTGCTCTCAATGAAGCCCATTTTTAATGTATAAAAATCTCCCTGCTCAGAATTCATGTACATGCAGCAAAATCTTTGCTACTGTACAAGTCTCCCTCCCAGAGTGAGTGATCTGGCTCTGTGTAATAGAATGAGAGAGAGAGAGAGAGAGAGAAAACATACTTACCCCCGCACCCCTGCTTACTGTGTCACATAGTAATAGCACTCATGCTTTCATCATATACTAGCTTCGCAAGTACAATTTTCTGTCAATTTTTGAATGTAAGGCAATATACTACAAACAGCTGATACAAAACATTCCTCCCAAGACTTTCAGAAGTCAAGGGTATACTCAGAATAAACAAAAATTTGTGGAAATAGTGGGCTCAGACTTAAAGCACAGTAAGGTGTTATGAACTCTTCTTAACTTCTCACACTTTATGACCTGAATATCCTTTCTTGAGTTCAGAGATGATATTTTTCTCTGTTATATGGGAGAAGAGGTCATGCTCCTCCCTCTTCAAGTGATTTTCCTCCCAAAGCCATAAAGTGTGTGGTTCTATTCCGAGGTGAATGTTCTTCTCTTAGCCCAGTCTCTCAGATCCCAGCTGGTCTACTCCTGATAATATGACCAATGTTATCCACCAATGGTGCAAGCTGGGGAAAAGAGGGAGGATAGGAAAAAAGATAGAAATCCTTTCCTCCCTGCAAGAGAGATTTCCTCTCAAGAGCTTATCTCCAACTCTAAAACTGAAATTCTCAATTCTCAAACTTGCCATTACAATGGACCATCTCTTAACTGGCCATTGTATTTGTTCAAAGGCCCAAGAGTATGTCTTATTCTCTGAATCAAAAGATACTAGGAGTTTAATTTGCCTTTTATCACAATGGCCAAACCCTTTTAATCCTCTCAGAGACGGGGTTTGTTTTTTTTTTTGGTTGTTCACATTGTTAATTGATTCTAATGAGGTGTCTGGGCCTTCCATAGATTACATTCATTAGGCTAGAGGTAGAACTTCCATCTTTTTCTTAACTTCAATACTGTTATACTAAGTAGTACTATTTTGTTTCCTTTAAGACATCCTTTCCTTCCTCCTATGCCAGCTAAGTAATCCCCTACCCTCTGAAATTACCTTTCATCTACTTTGTATATATCTTGTCTGTACTTAGTCATGTTTGCTCTTCCATATTCTAATGGAAGTAAGTTATTTGGAGGCAGAGACTATTTTTATCTCTTTTCCACAGTATCTGGCACACAGTAACTGCTAAATAAATATGTGCTGACTTACTTGCCTTAGTAAAGCCAAAGTCATTAAGTACTTATTAAATATTAAATATAGCATGAAAACCATTCATATATGTTAGAAAAAGGCCAACCCATATGTAGCTACATAACTGACATTTTCATTTAGATTTATTTTTAGATAAATTAAATACAGAATGGTATAGGGAGCAAGTCTCAATTAGAAAGATCAGTCTTACTGAGAATTAAGCATGAGGAAGTCATTTAATTTCTCAGTACCCTGGCCAGCTCTCTAAAAGTCTAAATTTTAGAAAGCATACCTTAGGACAGGGTGTTTCCTCATTTAGAATTCTCAGGGTTTTGACATAGATTCAGATACCCTCACATAATCCTCCCAAAATAAAATATAAAAACAAATATAACTTTATCCTTGTGATATTTTAAAACATTTAGCATAAAGTTTACATGGATTTATATATAACTTTATTACAGTTAATTAAGTTAATCTTTCAATTGACTCGTTGTTCAATCATTTTTAGTTATGTCTGACTGTAACCCTATTTGGGGTTTTCTTGACAAAGATACTAGAGTGGTTTTCCATTCCCTAGTTCATTTTACAGATGAGGAAACGGAGGTAAACAAGGTTAAGTGACTTATCCAAAGTTATTTAGCTAGTAAGTATCAGAAGCTGGATTTGAATTCACGAAAATGAGTTTGCCTGACTACAGGCTCAGTGCTCTATCCACTGTGTCATCTACCTGCCCTCTAAAGGGTTGACTCTAAGGTTCTCTAAATGTACCATCATATTATATGCAAAAAGCAATAATTTTGTTGTTTCTTTGCCTATAGCTATTCCCTCAATTTCTTTCTTGTTAATCTTTTAGATAGCTATGTCTATATCTAAAAAAGGTATGTTAATGCCCCCAGTACTATTATTTTATAATCTACTTCTCTCTCCAATTTGATTTTTTTTTAGATTTAGATGCCATGCTATTTAGATATATCTGAATGTATTTAGATGTTATGTTATTAGGTGTATATATATATGTATATATATATCATATATTGGTATTAATTTATTATCGGGGGCACCTAAATATAATAATAATTCCGGGCTTACCTCTTACAAGTAACCTCTTTTACACATAGTAATTCTATATGCAACCAACAAAACCCATCAAGATAAGCCAGAAAGTTGTTTTCAGAATACAGAAGCTAGAAAATATTTGATAGTTTCACCTCCAAGAACCATAAAAGGAATGTATGAATCAAACTATAAAAATTTTTGCAGAAATAAAGACAGACCTAACACATTAACTGTTCATGAAGCCAGTATAATAAAAATGACATCATTACCTAAATTAATTTACTTATTCAGTGTTGAACCAAACCACCAAAAGAATATCCTATAAACTTAGGAAAAAGAATAAAGAAATTCTTATAAAGAACAAAAAGTCAAGATCTCAAGGATAATACACAAAAAAGAGGAAGGAAGGGAGGGGTCTGTAAACAGCAGATTTCAAACTCTACTATGAAGCTGTGATAATTAGTATGATTTGGTAAATAGATATTATAGTGGTCTATTCCTATAATCACTGCTTGGGGAAGTTTGTGAACCTGGTGGTTCATTTGAATTTCAGAATTCTAAGCTGTGGGCCAATAAAAAATAAATGTCAATAAAATGTCTGCAATAAGTCTGGCACAAATGTAGTGAGGCTGCAGTAGTAAAGAGTCACTAGGCTACCAAAGGACAGATGAATCTATCCAGGTCTAAATAACACAAGTTAAAGCTTCCATGCCAGCAAGTATTGGGATCAGTTTTGTGACTGGTCTCAACCTAAGCAAAACAGGGAGACCCAGTCACAAGAGAAATATAGAAAAAGAGAGAGACAGAGACAGAGAAATTTGGTATTGACTGAAAAAAAGAGACAATAAACAGTTCAAGTATACTATATGCAAAAGCAAACAAATTAAGTAGCATAATGCTTGATAAACCCAAGACCCTAAGTTGTAGGAGAAGAAATCACTATTTGAATGAAAACTGTTGGGAAACTGGATAGTAGTTTGGCAAAAATTAGGTTTAGACTAAACTCATACGTTAACATAAACACCAAATGGATATATCACCAACATATAAAATTATATCATAAAAATCAGAGGAACAAGGAAGAAATTATCTTTCACAACTATGGATGGGGAAAATTTCATGATTAAACAAGAGAGATGATCACATAAGATAAAATTAATAATTTTAATTATATAAAATTGAAATTTTTTTTTCTACAAACAAAATCAAAGCAGGTAAAATTAGAAGGGAAATAGGTAACTGGGGGAAAGTGAGAAGAAAAGAAGAATCTCTGCAGCAAGTTTATCTGATAAAGAAACTTTCTTTTCTAATTTATATAAGGAAAAAGTTAGCCATTCACCAAAAGAAAAATGTTTAAAAAATATGAACGGCCAGTTTTTAAAAGAAGAAATCAAACTATCAACAATCATATAAAAATGTTATAAATCACTAATAACTTGAGAAATTTAAGCAAATCTGAAATTTCATCTCACACCTATCTGATTAGTGACAAATGACAAAAGAGGAAAATGATAAATATTAGAGGGGCTATGGAAAAACAGCTACAATAGTTCACTGGTGGTGAAGCTGGGAATTGGTCAAGCCATTCTGGAAAGCAATTTGGAACTATGCCCAGAAAGTTACCAAGCTGCATACTTTTTTGACTCTGCTCTACTGCTACTAGGCCTATCCCCCCAAGGAAGTTTTAAAAAGGGAAAATCTCCTTGGGGAGATTTATAAGCAGAAAAAATAGACTCAATGGTAAAGCTGTAATCCTGCCTAGAAAGCTGCAGAGAGAGGTTAGTGTTCTGTGTGCTTGTTTGTATTATCTGTTTGTCTATCTATTTCACTCGAATAATTTATTAGACAGAGACTATTGAACTCTGAAGTAACTAGTAGTTACTGGTAGTCACTTCAGTGCCCTGAGGAGCATGGTACTGGAGTTCAGGAACCAAAGCAAGGGCTGGGCTGAGAGAGTTTGTGTCTTAACGGGAAGGTCTCTTCTTTCTTCATTTTTCAAATTAAAATACTTGGCTCAGGACTTGGATTTTTCTAAACCTTGTACTCTCACTGTATTTCCTACAGGCAAATAAAAGACTTGTCAGCTCACCTAATCACCCAAGCTCAAAAAGCTGAATGTCAGTCACAAAATCATAGAATATTAGGGCTAGGAGAGATTCTGGAGGTTTAGAGATCATAGCATTTAGAATGAGAAGTTTTAGGAATCATCTAAGCTAACGCTCTCAGCAATGAGGTGTCAGTTGATATTGGATAATATTTCATTGGGACCTAGTCACCAGTTTCATTTCTAACAGCAAGAATTTCAAGGGTAGATTTGTAGTAAACTTATAACCTTACTTTACCCCTCACCTTCTTGACATCATTTTTGGCAATTTTCATAATGATAATGTCTCCTCAATTTTTTTCAGCCTACTAACTCAAAAGAACCCTATCTCAAATGTCTAAAAAAGGTAAGAAAATCAGAAGAAGGACATAGTTTTTGGGAAAGATAAATTACAAGGATGTAAAGTTGCCTATACAGTACTATTAATAGGATGTATGAATTGTGGCTTCTATGTTTGAGTTCCTCAATTATGCTAAAATATAAATTATCAAATAAAAAGAGTTTACTTTTAGACATGCTGAGTTTAAAGTGTTGGTAGTAGCATTTGAGTGGAAATATTCTGTAGACACTCAGAAATTTGTGTATTGAGCTCAGGAGAGAAGTTGAGATGGAGATGACGACTTGGGAATAATCTGTATAGAAAAGGTTGCTGAAGCCAGGAGTGAATAAGATGAAGGGAGAACATTCTATAAATAATACTAACAGTCAGTCACCCATGCTCAAAATCACATTTGACTCTTCCTCTTTCACTTCTCAAGTTCAATTACTTGTTATGTCCTGTTGATTCTACATATGCAATACATTTCACATTATTCCTTTTCATTCCCAATGCCACCACCCTAGCTAGGGCAAATCTTCAGTATCTCTGCCTAAACTCTGAAAACATCTTAACAAATCTCATTTCTTTCTAATTCATCTGTTGTAATGCTATTGAATTAGTCATTTAGGTACAGATCTTATTATGTCACTCCTCATGTCCCTCAAAATGCTTCAATATCTCATTATTGCCTATCAAGTGAAGTCTATAATTCATTAGTCTGACATTCAATTACCCTAATTTGATATCACCTTCTCCTCTCAGTCTTCCCTTATTCTATGTGCTAGCCAAAATTAGAGTTCCCGCTACACATCCCATATCTCCCTACCTTCACATCTTGCTCCATTCTCTATTAAACACCACATAACAAGTTAAGGTGAAAAAGTTTGATACTAACTATGCAGAAGGCACTGTACTGGGTTGTTTAGAGATAAAGGGAACAAAGATGGTCAAGGAAGGTATCTGGCCTAATTCTATGCTGTATAGAAAAATTGTGTTAAGAGGTAAAGCAAACAAAGATGGTCAACTTGCCCTCAAGTTTACAACCATGTAGAAAAACTAACAGTTTCACCAGCTTCAAACAATGCCACCTCCACTCAAACTATCATCTCCACAGGAACCTTAAACTCTACCCTTGGAACTTCCTGGGCTCTGACAGATGATTTCTTGCTCATAACCTGGCCTTCATTATACTTCTTCACCATCAGCTCCAAATCACATAGCTTCACAGGTACCATCCAACCACCCCCTTTCCAGTTCTCCTTTATGTGATATCTTAGCCCATTATAAGGTAAGCTCTGTGAAGGCAGAGGCTTTCTTTCTTGCTTATATTTTGTATACATGATGCTTACCACCACTTAACACTATTTAATAAGAAGCTCATCTATCTCATGTAAATCAGTCATGACTCCACTTTATATTCATGTGAGTATAACAATTATACCAAAAAAGATTAAGTTGCTGAAAAGTAATAAATATATACAATTCAAAGTTTATTAGTGTGATAAAGTGGAACTGATTTTTTTCAGTCTTTTTTTATGTGTTCCACAATAGACATGTTCAGCATTTCTATCAATTTTTTTTAAAGTATTTTTCAATTCTGGCTTCAGGGCTTCCTCTAATTTATTCATTTTCTCCACACTCTTTTTTGCTCTTGTGAACTTCTTACCATTGTTAATTCTTAATTAATTTCTTTAAAGATGCCTTATATAAGTTTGAGAACACTTTCTTATTCCAGCTGGTGTTTTTTTTTTCTGTTAACTTTAATTGTTTTAGTTGCTACATAGTATTTTTTTTGTGTGAAACTTCTGACATTTTTGGAAAAAATTTGGGGACTTGTTTTGATGTGGTATTCTTTACTATTTTTCTTCTCTTCACTGTTATCAATATCAAATGTGAGAAGCCAGACTCCCTAACCACCTCTTACTCCACTATTTTGACTGGAAAGCTCTGTTTGTAATTCTTTAAAAACAAAACAAAAACAACCCTTACTTCTGATTACAAGCAAAAAGAGAACAAAATGAAGGAATTTAAAGCCTTTGTACATAAGAGGTATTAATAAATATCTGTTGAATTAATGCATAAAAGAAGGAATTTAAAAGCATTCTGATAATTGTTTAAGCAAATCAGAAGGGTCCTTGGGAATGAAGGAAATTGAGTAAATCACACAGAATCTATCTTATGACTCAATTCTGAATTTAGCTCAGTTCCTTTTCTACTGAATTGTGAATGTAGTCTAATTTTGTTCTACGAGAAAATTTTATTCAATTATAGGAATTGTGAGAAAACTACCGCATTGTTTGAAACTAGCCCTGCATGGCTGGGAATCTGGACCACTTCTGCCTGTGCTTAGAGAACCTTAACAAAGGACCTGGGTTATGCTGACCAGAAACCCAATCAATTCTGAAGACTGATGCAAGGAGTTTTCTCACAATTATACATCTAAAGCAATCCATATGTCTTATCTGAAGGCTGGCCTTGTACTGGTCAATCAGTTACTGTTTACTAGTTTCTTTGATTGAATACAGATACTTGGCAGGAAGTACGACATTTCTTTTTGTAATTTCAGGGAACTGCACCTGTTTGTTCTCCCCCTCCCAATGCAAAAAGCCCCTGATCTTTCCTGTAGTTAGAAATCAGATTACCTAAAAATCTTTTATCATGGCTTATGTCCTGTTAATATCTGCTTTTTATGCATAAAAATCTGTCTCTGGGTCCAATAACAAGCTGAAGATCAAGCCCAGTTCTTATTTGATATGCAAATGGCACGTATTGTTTAATAAATGTATATGCTTAGAAGCTTGAACCTTTGTTTCCTCTGTTATTTCAGGTATTACCTGTCACAGCTCCCTATGGAATTTCATTTCCCCTATCTGTAAGAGAACAATTTTGACAGCAAAACTCTTTCTTAACAAAGTACTAAGAATAAAATGTTAAAGCTTCAATAATTTCATTCTCAAAAACTCAAATAACTCTGGGTTCTCATCAGTTTGGATATCCCTGCCAATAACACATAACATAATCTATCCATGACAGTTTATCATATGCCATTCATTTGTCAATTCCTCCCATAAGTTCACCTCTGTGGTCACTAAAGGTTTCCTGACTTTCACTGACATTATGAAGATACCAATGGAGCAGTTGGTCTATGAGCCATTACACTCACCCTTGCCATATGACAAACCCATCTTCTTTTTCTACCATACAATTCCTTGATGCTTCCTATTCTTTTAAGTTTGTCATTTGATTATGTTGCAACGTTCACAATCATTATGTAACTACCTCTCCATGGTATCACTGTGACATTCAATTTCAATTCTTCTGAGACTACTGTATTTCATGCCTTGTAGTCATACAACAATGATTCAGCAACTGAGACTATCAGAAACCCTCTTTTCTCATATTTCTAAGGTTAGTCAGGCATCGATACAAGAAGAGAGGTCTTAACAAGAGCCCCAAGTAATTAATTTCCCAGATCTATATTTTATACCACTGTAAGCCAGCTCAACCTGGAATGCCTATATTTATAAACTTAATAAACTAAGAAGGAACTTAAATGCTTGTGAAGGATTTTCATAATAGCAAATTTGAAAGTTTAATAAATTTTATAGTCTAAGCAATGAGATAAATTTTATGCCAGCTTGTGTTCTTTCCATCAGACTATAATAAACTACAATAAATACTTTACCTTCCCAAAAATAAAATATTAATGGTGCATAACAGAAATGCACATTATTTACTTGGTTGTTATACTTGGTAGTCAAAAACGTGAAATAAGATGCAAAAAAATATAAAAATAAGAAAAATACTTACCCAAGAAAACAATCAGTATCATTCATCCACTGATTTATAAACTGTGCAGTTATAGGTCCAGGATTATGTGGAAAATGAAGGTGTTCTAATGTATGTAAAAGCAGATCAGGATTATAGTACAAGGCAGCAATAGCAACCTGAAGACACATGGTACGGAGCTCACTTGTTTTAACCCCTCTGGTTAATCTTTCCAGCACAACTTCTACAAACAGTGGAATACACTAAATATAAAGCAGAAAATAAAAAATAACAGAGAATTTATTATAAATTCCTACTGTTATAAAGAAATTAGTAATAATAATAATGAAAATGGCTGGCATTTAGATAGCATTTGAATGTGTGTAAAGTCTTTATATTACCTCATTTGAACCTCACAATAACACTGTTAGGTAGGCAACAGTTACCCATTTTACAGATGAAGAAACTAAGGTTCAGAGAGATTAGGTGATTTGCCCATCATCCCAAAGCCAGTAAGTAGAAGAGGTGGGATCTCAGTTCAAGTCCTTCTAACTCCAAGTCCTGCATTCTATCTATTATAGCAAATGCTTTTTAAAGAATAAATACTATTGGGGCAGCTAGGTGGCGCCGGCCCAGGAGTCAGGAGGACCTGAGTTCAAATGGGTCCTCAGACACTTAATACACTTATTAGCCTTGTGACTTTGGGTAAGTCACTTAACCCCAATTGCCCTCCCAAAAGGAAAGAAAAAAGAATAAATACTATCATTTAGGTAGTATCTATTATGAAGCATTTTTAACTTGATCATCTAACACATAACATGTTTTAATTTCTCACATCATTTACACATCTTTTTCATCTCTGTAAAATAGGGTTTATTTCACAATATTCATTTGACAAATGAGGAAGCTGAGAAACAGAGAAGTTAAATAGTTTGCCTTAGAACACATATTTAATTATCTTTTATCCCCCACCTAACTAAATATCCAACAGAAGAATGACTTTTATACTCCAGACCACAATGAGTAACAGAAGTTACCTAAAACACAATAAGACAGGACAAAAAAAAAAGTATATGTACAAAAAGTTATTAGAAATAAATAATATATTTAGATAGCCATTTAATACATATATACAGAAGTCTGGATATTCAGAAGAAAGCTAAAACAGACAATTTTAGAAAAGTTTCATGTTTCTAAGAACTAAATAATACACTGAAAGTAGGACAGACACAAAGTATAACAAAACAGGCAACTGAAATCAACTAAAATGTTCTGAGAAAAGCTGTGATCAAGACAACTCAATCAAAATAAATTTATAGAAAGTTAACATACATTTATTAAACACCTACCAGGTATTAGGTGACAGGATTCAAAGACAAAGTCTGCAAGAAAACCCCATGCTCCTTCTTTTAGAAATATTAGGAAAGCATTTACTTCAGTAAGTAAGTCTTTCTTAGTAAGCATGCTTTTGTACTAATTTGAATGAGAAATGTTATCACTCTTTAACTTTCAATTCCAAAACAATTACCTAAACTAAGGTAACCAATGGCCTAATCACTTTCTTTGAGGAAACTGGGTAAAAAGTTCAGGGAAGAACTTTCTCCCCTTTTGACAGAATTAGGGTGGTGTGACCCGACAAAAGTAAAGGATCACAGATTAATTTAACAAAGAGAAGTATCTTGTTTCCCCAGGCACTGACCAGATTTTGGGTAATGATGTCTTAGGTCATTTCAGTTAATGGAACTATTTCTTGAATTTATCTTTGACAAGTTGGAAAGGAGAATTTTTTAAAGGAATAGTTAAAGAGGAATTGAATGATTTCGGGGAAATGGTTCTCTAGGGGTTAAGCAGAAAGTTAAATAACTATTGTCTTCCATAATGAAGCAAACTCTTAACTGAACAAAACTTAAAACTTTTAGTTTAAAAAAACAACTTTTACTCTGAAAGACTCTCATTCTTGACTATGGAATTTCTTGTATTGTCTAGTAATACTATAACCTCTAACTACATAAACAGCAGTCTTTAGATCTCCTTCCCTAAGCAGAAATGTTAAGAATAAGTTTAATCTACAGTATTTTTTCTTCCATATTGCCCTCAAGGAGATTATATTCTATGGTGGGAAGTGTATGTATGAATGGAAATAAGTAATGGAAAAGAGGGTTTTATAGAGCTTGCATAAATATATATACCTGCTGCCAAACCAAGATAAGGAATTTTAGGGAGTCAGTTTTCTGTCAAGAATGACTAAGGGGGGGAGGGGCAGCTAGGTGGCACAGTGAGTAAAGCACCGGTCAGGAGGACCTAGGTTCGGATACGGCCTAAGACACTTCACACACACACACACACACACACACACACACACACACACACACACAC
>NW_027185877.1:11411803-11532035 GCF_028583685.1 Petaurus breviceps papuanus | reverse complement strand
CACACACACACACACACACACACACACACACACACACACACACACACCTAGCCTTGTAACCTTGGGCAAGTTACTTAACACCAACTTCCCTCCAAAAGGCAAAAAATTAAATTAAATTAAATTTTAAAAAGAATGACTAAGGGGACACAATTACAGAACACTTTTCACACAAACAAAGGCAGATCTAAATAACTGGAAAAATATCTGTTGTCCATGGGTAGGTTGAGCTAATATGATAAAAATGACAATTCTACCTAAGTTAATTTACTTATTCAATGCCATACCAATCAAACTACCAAAAAATTATTTTTTAGAGCTAGAAAAAACAACAAAATTCATCTTGAAGAACAAAAGGTCCAAAATATTAAGGGAATAAATGAAAAGAAATGCTAGAGAAGGTGGGCTAGTCATACCACATCTTAAATGATATTATAAAGCATCAATCATCAAAACTACTTGTTATTGGCTAAGAAACAGAGGTGTAGAACAGTGGAATAAGTTAGGTACACAAGACATAAGTCAATGATTATAGTAATAAATTGTTTGATAAAAACAAAGACCCCAGCTTCTGGGATAAGAACTCACTATTTGACAGAAACTGCTGGGAAAAGTGGAAAATAGTATGGTAGAAATGGCATAGATAAACGTCTGACACCGTATACTAAAACAAAGGGCAAATGGGTACACAATTTAGATATGAAGGCTGATACTAGAAGCAAATTAGGGGAGAAAGGAATAGCTTATATAGTCAGATTTATGGAGAATGAAGGAATTTATAACCAAACAAGAGATAGATAACATTATGAAATGCAAAACAGATCATTTTGATAACTGTAAATTGAAAAGTTTTTGCACAAACAAAGCCAATACAACCAAAATTAGAAGGGAAGCAGAAAACTGGGAAAGAATTTTTACAACCAGTGTCTCTGATAAAGGCCTCATTTCTAAAATATATAGAGAACTGAGTCAAATTTATAAGAATACAAGTTATTCCCCAACTGATAAATGGTCAAAGGATATGAATAGGCAGTTTTCAGAGGAAGAAATTAAAGCTATCTATATGCCAACTGAGAAAGGCTGTAAATGCCAGATTATTATGTATTTGATCCTATAATGATTAGGGATGTCCTGAGTATCTCTGAGTAGTGGCATGCCAAAGTCAGAAATCAGCTTTAGGAGTATCAATTTGGCAAATTTATGAACAGGAAAAGAGACAAAAATCTAGGCTATTACAATGGTCCAGCCTCTATCTTGCCTCTGTCTGAACACCTTATATAAAAGTACTTGATGTCTTTATGTCCATGTCTTGCCACTAACCATGAACATCCCCAAAGGTGCTGTTCTAAAACCTCTTCTCTTTTCCTTCTACATTGTCATTTGATGATCTAATCAGCTCCCATGGGTTCAATTCCCAGATTCCCAGATCATCACATATCCAGCCCCCCTTTCTCCTGAGTTAGTAGTGTATCTCCAATAGCTTTTTTAATATCTCAAATAGGATATCCCATAGACATTCCAAACTAAACATGTCTAACACACATCTCATCTTTGCCTGAAAAATTTCCCTATTTCCGAATTTTCCTATTACTATCAAAAGCACAGTCATTCTCCCAGTCACCCAGGCTCAAAACCAGTGTCATACTGGACTCCTCACTTTCATTCACCCACATAAACAATTTGTTATCAAATCTTGCCATTTCTACCTTCAAAAAGACTTCATGTATAAAAGTCTTCTTTCTACTCATATAGCCACAACTCTAGTTTAGGCCCTTATCACCTCTTGCCTATACTAATGCAAGGGTTGTAAGTGGTTTCACTGAATCAAGTTTGTCCCTACTCCACTCCATCCTCCGTTAAGCTGCCAAGGTGTCTTTCTCTTTCAAATTACTTTCATTTATACCATGTGTCTACGTCTACATTGATAGGTATTTATGTCTTATATGTACACAGCTGGTGCCAATTAGTGTGAGTAATGAATCTCCTGAAGTGACTAATGAATCCTATTAATCAAATTCATGCTGCATATTTCCAGTGGGCTGGAACCACCAACAATATTTTACATAAAATCTAATTTTTAATAGAGTGAATTCAAATACCTGAGAACATTTCACAAAAGTCATTAATTTCACTAACAAGAACCTAGCTGTAACTAGTTATTTACATGTTGTTTTTTTCTAACAGAATGTGAGGTTCCCAAAGTTTCTGTCCTAGACTCTCTTTTCCTTCTAAGCCCATTTTACCTGGTGATCTCATCAACTCCCATGGGTTCAATTATCTTTTCTTTGCAAAGGATTCCCAGATCATCATATATCCATCCTTAGTCTTTCTGCTGAGCTATAGTCATACATCCCTGATAGTTTTTGAAAAATCTCAGACTAAATATCCCACAGGTTAAATATCCCAACATGTCCAAAACACACTTCATCTTTCCCTAACTTTCACCACTTCTGAACTATTACTATCATGGGCACTGCTACCCTCCCAGGCTTACCCAAGTCCAAAAGCACTATGTCAACTTTGACTCCCCACTCTCATTCAATCCACATATCTTTGGGTGAAAGGACTGTTTTCTTCTTGTTTTATTTTACTTACTCTGTATCCCTCAGCATTTATCATAGTGACTAGCACTGTAAATAATAAATGCTTGCTGATTTAAGTAGAGAGAAATATAGATGGGAGAAATGCTAGATGTTACATAAACAAAAGGCAGACTGTCCAAAACAAAAATGTTCTTTTCCTCCCTGCCACAACCGAACCTTCCCATCTTCCTACTACTGTTAAGAGTACCACCATACTCCCAGTTGTCCAGGCTCACAAACCAGGTGTCATCCTTCAATCCTCACTTCCCTTCCCTACATCCAATCAATTGCCAAATCTTGATGTTTCTACCTTTGTAATATGTCTTATATATACCCCTTCTTTCCTCTGACAGAGGCACTGTCATGGGGAAGATTCTCATAACCTTATCTCATGTGTAGACCATTGTAACAACAGGTTTCTGTACCACAAGTTTCTCCTCAATACAGACCTTCCTCCATTCAGTTGTAAAACTAACAAGCTGAATTCTGCAAGTCTGACAATGTCACTCCTATAGTCAGTAGACTCCAATGGCTCCAGGATCAAAAATAAAATCCTCCGTTTGGTTTTTCAAGCCCTCCATAACATGACCCTTCTACCTTTACAGTCTTCTCATACCTTATAAGCCACCCCATAATGAATGTACTCTGCATCATTCCATCCTCCACCTAGAACTCTCTTCTCATCTCTGCATCCTATTTTCCTTTAAGTCTCAGGTAAGCATCCACTTTCAGCAAGAAGGCTTTCTAAATCTCCTTTAATACGAGTACCATATCTCTGCTGATTACCTATTTGTTCTCTCACTATCGTGTTTGTATGTCGCTGTTTGTATACTCTTTCCTCATTGGACTGTAAGTTCCTTGAGAGTGAGTGACCTCTTGTCTTTCTTTACATCCCCAGTGCTTAGCACAGTACCTGGCACATAGTAAGTGCTTAATAAATGCTAGTTGACTAATCATTTTTTGGAGCTTTGACTATGTGCTAGGTATGAGATGAAACCTCAGAATTGCTTTAACTTGCATTTTTCTCATTATTAATGATTTCAACAGTCTCTCATATGGATTTAATAATTCTTCTGAGAAATATTTATACATCATTTATTGTTCAGGACAATAATTATATTTTCTAAGTCTGAATCATTTGTCATTATTTCTATCATTGATTATAATGTTTATTACATTATGGCCTAAAAGGATGAATATAATATTTCTTCCCTTCTGAAAAGGAATTCTTTATTTCTTTATATATGATTTTTTTGGGTAAATTTAACATATGATATTGAAAAATAATTATTCTCTTAAATTTTACATTCAGTACCTGCCAAAAGGCTATCCTACTTTTTCTAACATTACATTAATGTCCTTCATTTCTTTGTTACTTATCAATTTGTTAGATTTATCTAAATATTAAATGAAGTAATCTATTACTGTCTTCCATGTGGCTCCCTTTAAAAGTAAATTAACTTTTCCTTTAAGTGTACTTAAATGTTATGCCATTAAGTATATATGCTTTTTACGGATAAGTTCAGTATGTATAAAGCCTCCAAATATATGTAGTTTCCCTCCATGTGCTCTTAACCATATCTATTTTTACTGTTACTTTATCTCAGATCATAACTATTCCTCCTCTTCTGACTCCTATACCTCATTTCAACTCAGTGTAAATCCTTATGTTTCAAGTGTGTTATTTGTATATAGAAAATTGAGATTTGCTTTCTAATCCACTGTAATCTTTCTGTTTTACGAATGAATTTATCCTATTCATATTAACAGTCCTAACTGTTAAGTTTAGTTTTTTCCTTCTGCAAATCTTATGATTTTTTTTCTCAGAAAAAAAAATTGGCACTAGCTATCCATGGTTTATATTCCTTGGAACAACCTAATTTGTATCTTACTTCCCACTTGAGGGACAAATCAAAGGCTATTCCACAACTACACCCCAGCAGTCTTCTAACCCTGAAAGATCCTTCTGCTTCTATGGCCATTTCTTCTAACTCATCATATCCTCCCAATTCTTCCACTTCAAGAAATTGTACAAGCCAACCATGTTCATTCCTACATTTCTTTTTCTACCAGAACCCCAAACTAGTACCTTTCTCTTCAACTTATTTTTCATCTTCCTTTGTGCTGTCTTCTCTAAGTAAAACATAAATTCTATGAGGCCAAGACCTGTATGTCTTTGCTTATATTTACATTCTCAGTGCTTAGCACAGTGCCTGTCACATAGTAAGAGTCAGGAGGACCTAAGTTCAAATCTGGCCTCAGACACGTAACACTTACTAGCCATGTAACCTTGGGCAAGTGACTTAACACCAACTGCCCTGCCTTCCCCACTCCAAAAAGCCAAAATAAAGAAGAAGTACATCCCCTCTTGGCAGTGCCAGTAACAGCGGCTGTTTCTGGAGCTCTCAGCCCACAACTGATCAGAAGGAGATTACAGGGGTCTCTTTGCTGGTACTGAGGCAGGACTCTGTTATTTTACCCATGCTTGGATCACGGTTACACTCCTGGGTGGCAGTCCTGGGGTGAGGAAGAGCACTGACATAGCAGAACTTGTGGCAACAGTGGAGAGGGAACCCTCTGTACAGTTCTAGGGAACAAAAGAGTGCTTGTGGTCACTCACAGACCAGACCACAGGCCAGGAAAGGAGTAAATACCTCTCCTTAGAACATACCACCTTGCAAGAACTGAAAATTAACAGGTCCCCAGAAATATCTCTGAAAACAGCTGCACAAAACCCCTTAAGTTTGGGACAATATGCCCTCCACACTGGAAGTAGAACTCTGCCTTCACAAAGAGTTAAAATGTCAAGAATTACGCAGGGAAAATGACCAAACAACAGGAAAAAAACTCAGACTACAGAATCTTACTCTGGCAAAAAGGGAGATTAAAACAGACACTCAGAAGATGACAACAAAGTCAAATCTTCTACATCAAAAGCCTCCAAGAAAAACATGGGGGGAGGGGGAGGGCAGAGCCAAGATGGCAGAGTAGAAACAGGACTTCTCCAGGGCTCCGGCTTCCACGTCCCTCAATTCATGTAAAAGGGGACTCTGAACAAACTTTGGAGCTACAGAACCCACAAAATGACACAACGAGGAAAGCCTGAGAGGCCAGCAGGAACAGGACAGCACCACGCTCTGGGAGCTGACCCCAGGCCCGAAGGAGCCCCAGGGTGGGCCTGACCATCCAAGGGGAGGAGGGACTTCAGATCACCAGCAGCTGTGGTGGTCTCCAGAATTATCAACACATAGATGCTAAGGACAAAGGGAAAGGTCAGTACAGTGTGGACTTTCAAATCCGGTAGTTCAGGAGTGCACTGGCTTTTGCCCCCAGGGCGAGAAGCAGCTGAAGCATGGCCACCATCAGATGGCAGCTTCAGCTGCTAGCCTGCAGATTGTAGGGGGACCAAGTGACCAGTCTGAGGGGTAATTGTTCTTGCTTTAACCTACTTGGATCTGGATTGCAGTCTAGGGTATAGGTCCTGGGGTGTGTGACCAGCTTCCAGAGCACATGGAGGCTTCAGAAAGGGTACCCAACTAATACCTTCGACAGCTGAGAAAACACCAGCATTTGGTACAAATATCCCCTGTCTGGTAGCAGAGTCCTACTGTGGCAAAAAGCCCAAAAGTCAAGTAAGTGAGTGGCAAAATGAGCAAATGAGGGAAGCAAAGCAAATAGAGGAATCCAACATTAGACTCCTATTTTGGGGACAAAAAGGATCAGAGCATGGAACATGAGGAAGACAGTGAAGTCAGAACTCCTTCACCAAAAGCTTCCAAGAAAAATACAAGCTGGTTACAGGCCATAGAGGATCTTAAGAAGGATTTTGAAAAACAAATAAGAGAAGTGGAGAAAAAATTGGGAAGAGAAATGAGAATGATGCAAGAAAATAATAAAATGAGAGTCAACAACCTGACCGAAGAAAATAACACCTTAAAAAATAGACTAACTCAACTGGCAAAACAGGCTCAAAAAGGCAATGAGGAGAAGAATGACTTAAAAAGTCAAATTTGCCAGATGGAAAAAGAATCTCAAAAGAACACTGAAGAGAATCATTTCTTCAGAATTAGATTGGAGCAAATGGAAGTTAGTGACTTTATGAGAAATCAAGATATTATTTAACAGATCCAAACAAATGAAAAAATAGAAGGCAATGTGAAATATTTCACTGGGAAAACCACTGACCTGGAAAATACATCCAGGAGAGATCACTGGAAAATTATTGGACTACCTGAAAGCCATGATCAAAAAAACAATCTAGAAATCATCCTTCAAGAAATTCTCAAGGAAAATTGCCCTGATGTTTTAGAACCAGAGGGCAAAATAGAGGTTGAAAGAATACACACATCCCAGGTTCTAGAATTCCCAGATCAAGGAGAAAATATTACAAGCAGCCAGGAAGAAACAATTTGACTATTGTAGAAACACAATCAGTATAACACAGTATTTGGCAGATTGAGGGATCGAAGGGCTTGGAATGTGATATTCCAGAAGTCAAAGGAGCAAGGATTAAAACCAAGAACCACCTACGCAGCAAAAGTCAGTATCATGTTTCAGGGGAAAATATGGTCATTCAGTGGAAGAGAGGACTTTCAAGCATTCTTGATGAAAAAACCAGAGTTGAATAGAAAATTTTACATTCAGATACAAGAAGCAAGAGAAGTATGAGAAGGTAAACAAGGAAAAGAAATCATAAGGAACTTATCAAAGTTGAACTATTTACATTCCTACATGGAAAAATGATAATTGTAACTTATGAAACTTTTCTCAGTATGAGAATAGTTGAAGGGATTAGAAATGTGTGTGTGTGTGTATATATATATATATATATATATACACATACATACATACATATATATATCTATACAGGAGGATATATAGGCATATGAATACATATGTGAATGTGTGTATATATGGGTACAGGTATAAATAGAGGGCACAGGACCAATTGAATATGAAGGGATGATACTTAAAAGATGAAATTAAGAGGTGAGAGGGAATATGAGAGGAGATGGGGAGAGACAGAATAGGGTAAACTACCTCATATAGAAGAGGCAAGGGAAAATGGTTACAATGGAGGGAAGAACAGGAAGGCAAAAGGGAATGGGGTCAACCTTATTCTCACTGAATGTGGCTTAGGGAGGGAATGACATACACCCTAAATAGGGTATCTCACCTTACAGGAGAGTAGGGGGGAAGGGGATGAGAGGGGGGATGATGGAAGGAAGGGCAGGCTGGGGGGGATGGAAGTTGGAAGCACCTACTTTTGAAAAGGTACAGGATCAAAGCAGAGAATAGAACAAGTGGGAGTTGGGTTAGGAGGGAGGGAAATATAGTCAGTCTTTTACAATATATCCACTATGGAAATGTTTTGCATAGCTATACTGAATTGCTTATCTTCCCAGTAAGGGAGCAGGGAGTGACAAGAGAGGAAGGGAATGAATCTGGAATTCAAAGTTTTAAAATCAAATGTTTAAATATATATGTATATATTCTTTTACATGTAACTGGGAAATAAGATATACAGGCACTGGGGCATAGAGATCCACCAGGCCCTACTGGAAAGTCAGAGGGGGTATGGGAGAAGATATTAGGGAGAGCAGATTGGAGGAGGGGTTATCCAGTGGGATCACTCTTTTGCGGTGGTGGGTAGAGGGAAAACGAGGAGAAAATCTGTAACTCAAAATCTTGCGGAAATGAATGATGTTAACCAGAAGTTAATAAAGCATTTGATTAAAAAAAAAAAGAAAGAAATAGAAAGGAAAAACATGAAGTGGTCTCAGGCCATAGAATAGCTCAAAAAGGATTTTGAAAATCAAGAAAGAGAAGCAGAGGAAAAATTGTGAAGAAAAATCAGAGTGGCACAAGAAAATGATGAAAAACAAGTCAACAGATTGGTAAAGGAGACACAAAAAAATACTGAAGAAAATAACACCTTAAAAAATAGACTAGATCAAATGGCAAAAGAGGTCCAAAAAGCCAGTGAAAAGAATGTCTTAAGAGCAAAATTGGCCAAATGGAAAAGGAGGTCCAAAAGCTAATAGGAATAAAATAATTCCTTAAAAATTGGAATGGAGTAAATGGAAGCTAATGACTCTATGAGAAATCAAGAAATTAGAAACCATAACTAAAAGAATGAAAAAAAATAGAAGACAGTGTGAAATATCTCATTGGAAAAACAAATGACCTGGAAAATAAATCCAGGAGAGATAATTTAAAAATTGTTGGACTACCTGAAGGCCATGATCAAAAATGAGTCTAGACATCATCTTTCAAGATATTATCAAGAAAAACTGCCTTAATATTCTAGAACCAGAGGGTAAAATAGAATTCAAAAGAATCCACCAATCACCTCCTGAAAGACATCCCAAAAGGAAAACTCCCAGGAATATCATAGGCAAATTCTAGACTTCCCAGGTCAAGGAAAAAATATTGCAAGTAGCCAGAAAGAAACAATTCAAGTATGGTGGAGCCACAGTCAGGATAACACAAGATTTTGCAGCTTCTACATTAAAAGACTGAAGGGCTTGGAATGATATTCCAGAGGTCAAAGAAGCTAGGATTAAAACTGAAAAATCACCTACCCAGCAAAACTGAATATAATCAATTAGGGGAAAAAACCGACATTCAATTAACTAGGGGAATTTAATGCATTCCTGAATGAAAAAAAAAGCATAGCTAAATAGAAAATTTAACTTTCAAATACAAGACTGAAGAGAAGTATGAAAAGGTAAACAGGAAAGAGAAATAAGGGACTTATGTTTATATTCCTATATGGAAAGATATTTGTAATTCATGAGACTGTTCTATTAGGGTAGATGGAGGGAATATATATAGACAGAGAGCAGAGGGTGAGTTCAATATGAAGGGATGATACCTAAAAAATAAAATTAAAGGGTGAAAAGAAGAATGTACTCGGAGAAGGAGAAAGGGAGAGGTAGAACGGGGTAAATTATCTCACATAAAAGAGGCTAAAGAATGTTTTAACAGTGGGGGGAAGAGTGGATAGGTAAGAGGGAATGAACGAACCTTATTCTCATCAGAAATGGCTTAAGGAGGGAATAATATACACTTAATTGGGTATGGAAATCTATCTTACCCTACAATAAAGTAGGAGGGAAGAGGGTTGGGGGGGAGGGGTGGTGTGGAATGATAGAAGGTAGGGCAGATTGGGGGAGGGATTAATCAGAAGCAAACACTTGAGGAAGGACAGAGTGAAAGGAAACAACATGACTATTATGGAAGTATTTTGCATGACTACACATATATAACCTGTATCAAATTGCTTGCCTTTCTCAATGAGGGTGGTTAGGGAGGGAGGAAAGATGAGAATTTGGAATTCAAAGTTATAAAAATGAATGCTAAAAATTATTTTTACATGTACCTGTGAAATAAGATACATAGGCAATGGGGTACAGAAATCTATCTTTACCCTATAGGAAAATAGGAGAGGGAGAGTGGAGGTGCGGGGGTAGAGGAAGAGGAGGTAACAGAAGGGAGGGCAGAATGAGGGAAGAGGTAATCAAAAGCAAAACACTTTTGAGGAGGTACAGGGTGAAAGAAGAGAGAGAATAGGGGCAGCTAGGTGGCGCAGTGAGTAAGAGCGCCAGCTCTGGAGTCGGTAGGACCCAGGATCGGTTCCAGCCTCAGATACCACCCACACAAAATAACTGGCCATGTAACCTTGGGCGAGTTACTTAACCCCAATTGCTTAAAAAAAAAAAAAAGAAGAGGACAATAGAAGAAATAGAGTTAGGGAGAATAAGATGGAGGAAAATACAACTAGCAATAGTAACTGTGAAAAAAAAATTTTTGAAGCAAGCTTCTATAATAAAGGTCTCATTTCTCTAACATATAGAAAACTGTGTCAAATTTATAAAAATAAGAGTCATTTTCCAATGGACAAATGATCAAAAGTGATAAGTTTTCAGAAAAAGTAATTAAAGCTATCTATAGCCATATGAAAAATATTCAAATTCACTGTTAATTGGAGAAATGCAAGTTAAAACAATTCTGAGGTACTCCCTCATATCTATTAGATTAGATAATAGGACAGAAAAGGTAAATGACAAATGTTGAAGGGGATAGGGGAAAAATTAATCATGAATGTACTGCTGTCAGTGTTGTCAACTGATTAAGTCATTCTACCAGGCAATTTGGAACTATGCTATAAAACCACGCATACCCTTTGACATAGTAATACCACTACTAGGTCTGTATCCCAAAAGAAATAAAAAACACAGTACATAGGGGTGACTAGGTGGTGCAGTCAACAGAGTACCGGCCCTGGAGTCAGGAGGACCTGAGTTCAAATCTGTCCTCAGACACTTAACACAAAAACTAGCCTGTGACCTTGGGCAAGTCAATTAACTACAACTGCCCTCCAAAAAGAAAAAAAAAAGAGTACAAAAGTATAATTAATATTTATAGCAGCTCTTTTCTGGGGGTAAAGAAATGGAAACTGGAGGTATGCACATTAATTAGGGAATGGCTGAATAAGTTGTGGTATGTAATTGTGATGGAATGCTATTATACTATAACAAATGATGAACAGGATGCTCTCAGAAAAACCTAGAAAGACATGGGTTGATGCAAAGTGAAATGTAATCGGTACAAAGTAACAGTAATATTGGATCAGCTGTGAATGACTTAGCTATTCTCAGAAATACAATGATCCATGATAACTCTGAAGGACTTAGGATGAAAAATGTTATCCATCCACAAAGAAAGAACTGATGGTGTCTGAATAAAGACTGAAGAAACTTTTGGTTATTTTTTTTCACTTTTTAGTTTTTCTTGTTTTTTTATCTATATTTTCTTTCACTACATGATAATTATGTATGTTTTACATAACTATACATATACAATCTATATGGAATTGAAAGGGGGAAGGGAGGGTGGAAGGGAGAGAATTTGGAACTCAAAGTTTTAAAAATAAATGTTTAAAAATTGCTGTTTACCTGTAACTTGGGAAAAATTAAATACTAAATAAATAAATAAATAAAAAGAATATCCCCTTTTGGACCACACTCTTTGACTTGGACATACTTCTTCCTCCTCCTTAGGTATTTACCAGTAAAAATATTACTACCACAATATCAAGCAAAGGAAAGTGACAAGATTTCCTCTCCCTCTCTATACTAAATTTGTTCTTACCTTAGACCTCTCTTTCTTTAAGATTTTTTTTAAACAAAAGTCAAATTTTTACTTGTTGCCAAAATGAAGCTTAGATAAGATGGGATTCAGAGGAACAGTCTTCACCTCCTTTCAGGATCTAAGTCCTGATCATCATCACCTAGTCCTTTAGAATTATTCAAGACAGTTTTCTTTCTTACTTTCTTTTGTCCACTTTCTTTGCACTTCAAAGACTCACATCTAACTGTGGTTATCTCAAATGGAATACATGGAAGTCATCAATTCTGTTAAAAATTCTTCCCCCCATCCCAAAAAGAAATAATGCTCAACTTTTAAAAATAAATTTAATCTTAAGAATAAGCATTTTCCTTTGCTTCCTAATTTGTTCTTTCATTTATTTTTTTAATGCTACATAATCCTGGGTAATTCAAGTCTCACTATATTAGTCTATCCAAAATGGTGCCAAAGTGATTTTCCTTAAGCACAAATCTGACCAGGTCACTCCCCTAACTTAATAAACTTCAGCAGATTTCTATTGAGTTAAAAATATATATATATATAAACTACCTTTTTTTTAGTTTTTAAAGCCTTTGCAACATGTTTCCAACCTATTTTTCTAGATTCACTGTACGTTATTCTCCCTCCTACACTGCAATCCAGTCAAATTGGCTTTCTCTGTTCTTCATATATAAAACTCTATTTCCCCCCTCCTTGATATTTACACCATCAGTCCCCTATGCCTGGAGTGAACTCAATCCTCACCTGTTTGTTTCCCACCACCCTTCCTTCGGTTTGCTTCTTTATATTACAAAAAAAAATGCATCAATGATATTCTTTGCTTTTGATTTTTTGGCTATCCTATAAGAAGATAGGGTAGCTCACATCTTCAAATCCACAAAACTGAAAAAAACAAACAAACAAACAAACAAAAAACGTCTTGTAACAAATATCATAATCAAGCAAAACAAATTTCCTCACTGACTGGGTCTAAGATACATTTCTCATTCTCTACCTGGAGTTGTTTTATGATTCTATTCTATTTTTCAGGGAGTCTACTTCTGTTCCACCTTCTGTTCTAAACTATCCTCCTTCCAGTTTTTTCCTCAAGAGTTCTGATTTAATTTTTAAATTCTTGCTTTGAAGTTTCTGCAACCAAGCCATTTTTCTCCATGGTATTTATTCTCCATTTGTATTTATTGTGGAGCTGTTCTGTTGGACTTCTTTTAACCCATATTTTCCACACTATAGTTGGTGTTTTCTTCTGTTTACTCATGTCACTAAACCCTAATCCTGTTTTCTTTTCTTTTTTTTTGAGACTGTTAGAACCTCATTCTTATACTCTTGAATGGAGAAGTTAGCCCTGGTGTTATCTCCTCTGAAGAATGAATGTCACCAATGCTGCCCTGTTAATATTTTTGATAGAGCAATTGGTTCCTGATCCTTTTACACCACATGCTCTTCAATTTTGACATGCGACAAGGAGCTAGGATGGAATTAGAACAAGGCCCTACCTCCTGCCTCAATCCCTGATTCCTGACTACATGTTCTGGAGGCCCAAAATGAGTGTTGGGCCAGACTTTTCTTGAGGCATCAGCAACTATTTTATATAAAATGTGTGTGTATGCCAATCAGTTGGCATTACACCCTTTTGCAGCTTTTTCAAGGCCCTAAGTATGATGGAGAAAAATAATCCTGGATTCAGGCTTAATGAAGGGACCTGAGGGTTCTTTTCCTGTTCTCTGCTTCTCTGGTTATACAACACAAGCACTAACAGAGATTACATTGTTTTCCTACCTGTTGGAGAACCCTCAGTGCACAGAGGTACCTGGGAGATCTACTATTTTCCATCTCCCTTAGCACTCACTAATTTGGAGATGGCTTTCTCTCCTGCTACAACTCTTACAATATACTGGAAATTAAACTGACTCCTGGAGTCAGGAGGACCTGAGTTCAAATCTAGCCTCAGACACATAGTAGCTGTGTGACCCTGGGCAACTCACTTAATTGCTTCAAAAAAAAAGGGCGGGGGGTGTGGGGGATCAATAAAGAAAACAAGTCAGAAAGGGTTTTGAAATTAGTCTTGAAGGATATTTTAAGAACAAGAACTATTTTCAATTCAACGTAGAAAATGAGATACTAAGATAAAAATAATTTTTAAAAATCAGTTGAAGAATATGAAGACTAGGAATATTGAATATAAAGAAAATATACTTTTTATAAGAATCCTAATCAAAAGAATCAATACTTTAATCTCCTCTACAATTTTTCATTAAAAATTCTCCATCTATCCTTTCCTGACTAGCATAAGAAAATATTCCAAAATTACCATAAGTGTTTTTGACCCTATATTGAAGAGAATTTATTATCAGTTGACCCAAAGAATAGAAAACCTTTTCTACTACTTTCAAAAATAAACATTTGAGGGGCAGGCCAGGTGGTGCAGTGAGTAAGAGCGCCAGCCCCAGAGTCGGGAGACGCAAGATTGGTTCCAGCCTCAGATACTTAACACCCGCACAAAATAACTGTCTGTGTAACCTTGAGCAAGTTACTTAACCTCAATTGCTTTAAATAAATATTTGTGAAGCATGTGATTTTATATTAAAATAAACAAAAATAAAACAAAATAAAAAAAAAACAAATGCTTTCATAACATTCATTACCTGATCAATTCCTCTTCCTCTGCACTGAAGAACAATTACTTCTAACAGTTTGGCTGCATGACATTCTGCATCTTCTCCTGCATCACCAGTCAGTACCTATAATTATTTGCTACAAATTAGCATATCAAGAGATAATGTGACATTTCAATTAAAACTTACTTTGAAACTAAAACCATCACTCTGCTGCTATTTAAAGTTTACCTTCCAACCAAAGGAAGAAGAAAAACAAGTTAATGTACCAACGTACCTGTTTTCTTTTTTATTCTGCAGAACCACACAAAATATTAGCATTTATACAGTAAATTATATACACTATCCAATCTGATCTTCACAACAATATCATGAGGTGAGCAGGGCAAAATATTTAAATTTAGGTTTGAGAAAGCTTTAAGTGACTTACATCATTAGTAAAATAGTAAATGAAAAAGCTGGGATTCAAACCCAACTCTTCTAATTCCAATGCTTTTTCCACAGCTACTTAACCCAGAAAAATACAGTAATCCCTTACTTACACAGATCAGGAAATGACATGCAAGTGAATTTTCCAAATGACTAGAGCTTACCCCTTTTAGCACCAAAACTTCTATTTTAAATATTTTTATGGAGCTGTTTCTAAGATGTATTATATATGTCTTATTAATAAATTCACTATCTTATGAATTATAAATGATGAGTTATAGAAATAAATTTTTGTACAAGGCAGTGATATAAATATGGTTACTAAAGGCAGCAGATCTTAGTTTGCTTTAATTTTCCAAGTAATTGTGCTTTCTAGTCAGTCCTTTCTCTTACCTCCCTTGTTTGCTTAGATTTATAACCTGAGAAGAATTGAAGGTGGTCAAGGTCATTCAGGATAACCAAGAGATCAGAGAATTCAGGGTAACACAGAGATCACAAAACTGTATGGATGGAGTACATATAGTCTAATACCCTCATTCATTTTATACATGATGAAAGAACATGAGGAATTTGTTCAAATCATATAGCTAATTAGCTGCAAATCTAGAATTAGAACTAGAACTGGCCTGATTTCAAGTTCAATTACAGATCAGTCAACCAGCATTTATTAAAGCACCTACCAGGTATCTGGTACGAGGAATTGAGAATTCAAAGACAAAACTAAAACATTCTCTGTCCTCAAAAAGTTTACATTCTATCAGAGTAGACAACATGTACAAATGTATATGAACATATATACAAAACAAAGACAAGACATGAGTGGGAAAGAGTGTCACTAGTACAAGAGATTTAAAAGCCTTTCATGCAGAAGATGGAAGTTGGCTAGCAGAGCTCTGAAGCAAATGAGAGATACTATAAAGCAGAGGTAAGAAGAGAGTATGTTCCAGGAATGAGGAACAGACTGTGCAAAGGCTAAGATGGGAGAAAGAATGCTGAGTGTGAAAAACAACAAACAGTTTGGCTAGAACATAAAGTGACTGAAGGAGAGAAGTGTATAATAAGCTGGAAAAGAGGTTAAGAGCCAGATTGTGAAGAACTCTGAATGCCAGCTGAAAGAGTTTATATTCGATACTAAACATAATAAGGCACTGGAGTTTATGACTTAGACCTACACTTAATGGAAAGAAATGAGGCAGTAAAACCAATCTAGAGACTACTTTACTAATTCAAATAAGAGGCAGTGACAATCTGAATTAAAGTAATGTCTGTGTGATTAGCAAGAAGGTATTAGATATGAAAGAGACTATCAAAATAGAATCAACTAATCATATGCATGGGGTGAGAGACAGTGCGAAGTCAAGGATGACACCAAAATTGCAAACTAGGTCAATAAAAAGGAACCTACCAAAATAGGTAAGTTCAGAAGAGAGATAGGTTTAAAGTGAAAGCTAAATTCTGTTTTTGATATGCTTAGTTTTAGATACCTAGGATATATATATATACACACACATACATATCCTCAACAGGTGACACAGCACTAGCATTCATGGCTAGATATATATAGATCTGGGAGTCATATGTGTAAGAGTGATCATTAAATACATGGAGCACTGATGAAGTTCCAAAGAGAAAAAAAAGGGTGGAGAGGTTATCTTTGTGTGTGCTTGTTCTATATGCAATTTTAAATAAATAGCTCTTGATTCAAACCCTCTTTATAAGGGTTCAGTCTCAGTCTCCTGAACGGTCAGAATGATTGAAATAATTAAAACTGATCTCTGACCTGCAAATACATGGTATTATATGTGTGTGGATGCATATTTTGTACCATAATTTATACACATACACATATTCATATTTTTGTATATGGATAACATATACATGTATAACATGTACACAAATTTACATAGAATATAAATAGGATAAGCAAAAGTCACTGCAATAGATCTAACAAGGGCCTAATAGAAAACCAAGTGGAAATTCAAACTATAAAACTGGAGACAATATGGATATAACCTTTAACAATTTAACACAAATTTATCATCTTATCATAAAAAGAGTTCTTTAACTGTATAATTTCTGCCTCACCCTGTAAACACTTGTATATCACGTTTGTGTTCAATTTAGATATACCTAATTTTTTAAAAAGTATTGATCCACAATTTTGAAATGATGATGATAGTTACAGTTGCTTTTTACCTGATACTCAACTATCAATATGAAGTTTCCAAATTATGAAAACAAATAGTGTTTTATGATTTGAAGCTACAAATTGATGAATACATGAATAAACTGTCTAAACTGCCAAAACTAAGGATATTTTCAAATAACTAAATATATTTGGGGGTGGGGAAGTTTGCAAAGATTACTCTAATAAGGAGCACAATAATCTATAATCAATTATAGATCAAACACTACAATTAATACAAAAAATAAGAAAGGACATTCTTACCTTTCTACACATTGTGTAAATTATCTCTAAATGCTTAGGATTGGATAGCAAAGTAACCGTATCTATAGTAACATAATTGTGCAGGAGAGGCATCATGTCTGAAAAAAAGGATATGTCAAAGTCTCACCTTAGAACAGAATATTAAAAAAATATTCATAGAGATAATACACTTTCATTTTCCTAGTTCATTATTACCTTTACTTAGAACCTTATCATTTTAAACTTGGAAGGGGGTGTAGAAATAATCTTAGAGTTGAGATAACTGAGGCCAAAGTAAGGATGGTCACAAATGAGGATATTTTAAAGAAATCATATACTCCCTATAATGCTCACATTAATGGAACTACACACACTACTTCTACAGTTCACCAAACCATTTGCCAATAGAAAAAATGAGGGGTTTGTGATCGGAGTTGCTAGAAGGAATTATATCTATTGTCTTTGTTTTGTTTCTTTCAAACTACTGTTTGGACTTTACATATATAAGAATATTACATTACAAAATAGCAGGAGAAAAAAAGTAGTAGCTTTACCTGCAAAGTATTCAAAGCAATCCTGCTGAAAAACTTCAAACAATATACCTAAAAGCTGCCACATTTGAGGTGAAATCACCTGGCAAGTCAAACTATATGCCAATGAAAGAATTTCTTCATAAAATTCTGGAAGAGATATGATAAGAAAATTTAAAAATAGCAAAAGCCAAATTATTAAAGCAACACCAGAGAATCTTGGAAATAAAACATTAATCCAATTACCCACGTGTTTACACATGCAATATCTGCGAATATATCATTTTGCAATTCTCTCAAGATGCTTCTATTATCAAAAATTTCTACAATACCCTTCATTTTGAAAGGATGTAAGCTACAGTAGGTAAGTTTCTGTTTTTATTTTTACATTATTTTAGCAAAACTAAAAAAAAAATAAACATATTTGAAAAATAAAAAGATCTAATTCTGAACAAAGCTCCCACTTCGGAGGTGGCTAAAGTAATGCTCTGAACAGTTTTCTTAGGCCAAACCAAAATATTCTTCATTTTAAACTGTCCCACACCAATACATAATTATATAGCTATATATTGTGGTTCTTTTATTTCCACATTTTCCACTTAACCTTAAAAAAATTACTTCACTGTTCTGTAGCATATTCTATTATGACATATATTCCCATGAGGTTTCTTAGTGTTTTGAGAGCTCTACGTATATATATTATTTTTACCAACAACCAAGGGGCAATAAAGCTAAATCTAACATATAGTAACATTTGAATGAATTAAATTTTCCTCTTTCCAGATGGAGCCAGTTACTCTAGAAATTAGTGCAGTCATCAAATTCTCCTATCATTTCATTCCAGAATTTGGACAAAAGTTAACTACTTTAGTCCCTAAAAATTTTAATTTTGCTCTTAATAACAAAATAAAACCAAAGTGTTGGAAAAATACTTTGCTACTGAAGATTTTAATCATCACAAATCTCTCTTACAGAATACATGTACACACACACACCCCTCCCCCTGAAAGGATTAGTTACCATTCATATTTGAATAAAAATTTTTGAATTTTGATTACATTATGCAACAATTCTAATTCAACTAAGGACTAGGTTACTTGACTGGAACCAACTATACTCTCAGGTAAGTTCAAAGAGAATATTAATTTATTATCACATTCACCATTAGATGAGATTGAAAACTAAACTAGTAGCACTAAAATAGTAATAAGCAAAATAGAAAAGCTATTGCTTGTCACATTAATTAGAATGTGATTTCTACAATGAATTTCTAATACTTTCCCTCATCTGCTTTCATTTCATTTAATTATATATTTTTTCCTATCTAGAATGATTCATCTTTTGTCCCTTCTCCCCAACCCTCCCCTTCTACATTGAAAAAAAAAGAAAACCAACTTAAACAGGTATAGTCAAGCAAAACAAATTTCCACATTGGAGATGTCCAAAATAAAAAATTTTTCGAGCAACAAGTCAAGATGGCAGAGTAGAAACAAGACTTCTGCGAGGCTCTGGCTTCCACATTCTCTAATTCATGAAAAAATGACCCTAGACAAACTTTGAAGCTACAGAACCCACAAAATGACAGAGAGAAGCTAAACTCCCACTGAAGACAGTCCAGTAGGCTGGCAGGTGGGGGAAGTACAGCTCTCTGGGAGCTGAGCCCAGCCCCGAGAAGCCCAGAAGCCCACAAGCCCGAGGTTTTAGCCTCAGGGCGGCTACAACCACTACCCGACTGGAAGGACTTCAAATCACCAGCACCTATGGTGGTTTCCAGAATTATCAACACATAGATGCTAGAGAAAAATTGAGAGGTCAGTGCAGTGTGGACTTTCGAATCCAGTAATTTGAGAGTGTGGTCTGGCAGAAGATCCTAAGGTGCCTCTGCTGTGCAGCCACCGCCACATGGCAGTTTCAGCTCCTGGCTTACAGATTGTAGGGGGACCAAGTCGACCAGTCTTAGGGGTAATTGCTCTTGCTCTAACCTGCTTGGATCACTGCCTAGGGTGGAGGTCCTGGGGTGTGTGACCAGCTTGCCAGAGCGTGTGGAGGCTGAGAGTGGGCACCCAAATCACAGCTCCAGCACCTGCAAAAACCCCAGTGATTTGGGACAAGGCTCCCCTGTCTAGTAGCAGAATCCTACTGTGGCAAAAAGCACAAGTTAAGTAATTGAGTGGCAACATGAGCAAGCAAAGGAAGCAAAGCAATCCAATATTAGACTCTTATTTTGGGGACAAAGAGGATCAAAGAATGTAACAGGAGGAAGACAGCAAAGTTGGAACTCCTGTACCACAAGCTTCCAAGAAAAATATGAGCTGGTTACAGGCCATAGAGAACCTTAAGAAGGATTCTGAAAACCAAATAAGAGAAATGAGGAAAAATTGAGAAGAGAAATGAGAACAATGCAAGAAAATTATGAAATGAGAGTCAACAACCTGACTAAAAAAAATAACATCAAGATATTATTAAACAGATCCAAACAAATGAAAATTAGAAGGCAATGTGAAATATTTCATTGGGAAAACCACTGATCTGGAAAATAGATCCAGGAGAGATCAGTGGAAAATTATTGGACTACCTGAAAGCCATGATCAAAAAAACCACCTAGAAATCATCCTTTAAGAAATTCCCAAGGAAAATTGCCCTGATGTTTTAGAACCAGAGGGCAAAATACAGGCTGAAAAAAATCCACGCATCACCTACTGAAAAAGATCCCAAAAAGACAACTCCTAGGAATATTATAGCCAGGTTCCGGAATTCCCAGATGAAAGAGAGAATATTACAAGCAGCCAGGAAGAAACAATTTGAATATTGTAGAAACACAATCAGGATAACCCAGAATCTGGCACCTTCTACACTGAGGGATCGAAGGGCTTGGAATACGATATTCCTGAGGGCAAAGGAGCTGGGATTAAAACCAAGAATCAGCTACCCAGCAAAATTGAGTATCATGTTTCAGGGGGAAATATGGTCATTCAGTGGAATAGAGGCCTTTCAAGCAGTATTGCTGAAAAAACCAAAGCTGAATAGAAAATTTGACATTCAGATACAAGAAGCAAGAGAAGCATAAGAAGGTAAACAGGGAAAAGAAATCATAAGGAACATATCAAAGTATTCCTACATGGAAAAACAGTAATTGTAACTTATGAAACTTTCTCAGTAGTTGAAGGGAATAGAAATATATATGTATGTCTATATATGAGGGTATATGGGCATATGAATACATATGTGAATGTGTGTAAAGAGAAGGTAAACAGGGAAAAGAAATCATAAAGAACTTATCAAAGTTGAACTATTACCATTCCTATATGGAAAAATGATAATTGTAACTGATGAAACTATTCCCAGTATGAAAATAGTTGAAGAGAATAGAAATATATATATGTCTATATCAAAGGGCATATGGGAGTATGAATACATATGTGAATGTGTGTATATATGTTTACAGGTATACATAGTTAGAGGGCAGAGGATCAATTTAACAGGAAGGGATGATACTTAAAAAGGTGAAATTAAGAGGTGAGAGAGGAATATAATGAGAGGATATGGGGAGAGACAGAATGGGGTAAACTATCTCATATAGAAGTGGCAAGGGAAAATAGTTACAATGGAAGGGAAGAATAGGAAGGCAAAAGGGAATGGGTCAACCTTATTCTCATTGAATTTGGCTCGGGGAGGGAATGAAATACACACTAAATAGGGTACCTCACCCTACAGGAGAGTAGGGGGGAAGGGGACGAGAGGGGGGATTATGGAAGGGAGGGCAGGCTGGGGGAGAGGGAAGTTAGATTCACACACTTTTGAAAGGGGACTGGATCAAAGTAGAGAATAGAACAAGTGGGAGGTGGGATAGGAGGGAGGGAAATATAGTCAGGCTTTTACAATATATCTACTATGGTAATGTTTTGTATTAGCTACACATGTACAACCTATACTGAACTGCTTATTTTCCCAGTAAGGGTGGGTGACAAGGGAGGAAGGGAATGAATCTGGAATTCAAAGTTTCAAAATCAAATATTCAAATATATATGTGTATATATTTGAATACTATTATTAATATACATGTAATTACGAAAGAAGATATACAGGCACTGGGGCATAGAGATCCACCATGCCCTACTAGAAAAGTCTAAGGGGGTACAGGAGATGATATGGGAGAGAACAGATTGGAGGAGGGAATATCCTGTGGGACTGCTATTTTGGGGCGGTGGGTAGGGAAAAAATGGGGAGAAAATTTGAAACTCAAAATGTGACAGAAATGAATTATGTAAATCAGAAGTTAATAAAGCATTTGAAAAAAAAAGAAAATCGATAACTGTAACTTATGAAACTTTTTTATGTATGAGAATACTTGAAGGAAAAAATATATATGTATATGAATGTGTGAATACATATGTGAGTGTATGTATATATGTGTACAGGTATACATAGAAGGCACAGGACCAATTTAATAGGAAGGTATGATACTTAAAAGGTGAAATTAAGAGGTTAGAGAGGAATATAATGGGAGGAGATAGGGAGATACAGAATTGGGTAAACTATCTCATATAAAAGAGGCGAGGGAAAACGGTTACAATGGAGGGGATGAACAGGAAGGCAAAAGGGAATGGGTCAACCTTATTCTCATTGAATTTGGCTTAGAGAGGGAGTAACATACACACTAAATAGGGTATCTCACCCTACAGGAGAGTAGGGGGGAAGGGGATGAGAGGGAGGATGTTGGAAGGGAGGGCAGGCCGGGGGGGTAGGGGAGGGACATTGTAAGCACCCACTTTTGAAAAGGACAAGATCAAAGTAGAGAATAGAAACAAGTGGGAGGTGGGATAGGATAGAGGGAAATAGTCAGTCTTTTACAATATATCCACTATGGAAATGTTTTGCATAGCTACACATGTACAACCTATATTGAATTGCTTATCTTCCCAGTAAGGATGGGTGACAAGGGAGGAAAGGAATGATTCTGGAATTCAAAGTTTTAAGATCAAATGTTTAAAAAAAAAATGTATACACACAAACCATTATTAATATTATTTTACATCTAACTGCGATATAAGATATACAGGCACTGGGGCACAGAGATCCACTATGCCCTATTGGAAAATTGGAGGGGGGGTGGGGGAAGATATGGAAAAGAGCATATTGGAGGAGGGGATATCCAGTGGGATTGCTATTTTGGGGTGGGGGGCAGGGGAAAAACAGGGAGAAAATTTGTAACTCAAAATCTTGCGGAAATGAATGATATAAACTAGAAGTTAATAAAGTATTTGATAAAGTAAAAAAAAAAAAGATAGCAACAAGCCTATTAAAAAGCTTTATAATAAAAAAAAAAGTTCGTTCTGGTCTCCAAGTCCTTCATCTCTCTATCAGGAGGTGGGTAGCATATTTCATCATTAAACTTCTAGAATCATGATTGGTCGTGACACAGATCAGAGTTTCTAATTCTTTCAAATTTGTTTACCTTAGCACAGCTGTCATTGTATAAACTGTTCTGGTTGTTTACTCTGCCTCAGTTCATATATGTCTGCCCAAGTTTCTCTGAAACCATCCTCTTTCATTCAGTACAATTTTATCATATTCATATATCATAATAACTTGGTCAGTTATGTTCCAACTGATGGGCATACCCTAAGATTCCCATAGTTTATTAATGAAAACAAAGTTGTAAATATCTATAGATATCTTTCCTACATACTTAGGGTTTGTTTTGCCTAGGAAAAATCCTTTCTTTAATCTATCATCCCTCTAATTTCTCTTTGTTCCTTCTCCCCTGTGTTTTCTATTTCCCTGTTGAGTGAAACATATTTTTATATGTTTATATACATTTTTTCCTCCTTTGAATAATTCAGATGTGAGATTCAAGTTATCTTCCATTTTCCCCCAAATGCTTCATCCTTATTTGTATAGATATCTTACTGTAAACCATAATTATGTGAGATAATTTTTCCTAACTTCCCTCTACCCCCAGTATATTCTTCTTCCCCTCCCTTTCCATTCTTCTAAGATCATCAAAACATAACAGAAGCATTCACAAAACTTCTGTCTAATTAGATTTCCCTCTATGAACCCTGATGGATCATCTCCTCATATTAAAATGTAAGTAGTTTATCCTTGTTTATTCCTCTATCACACTGTTCTTTTATGTTTACCTTTTTATGTTTCTCTGAAAACCTGTGTTTGAACTACCAAGTTTCTATATAGCTCTGGTCTTTTTGTCAGAAATGTTTAGAAGTCCTCTTTTTCATCAAAAATCTCTTTTTCTCCTGGAGGATTATACTTAAGTTTTGCTTGGTAATTAACTCTTGGCTATAAGTCCATATCCTTTGCCTTCCGGAATAAGGTATTCCCAGGTCTCTGGTCCCTTATACTAGTGGCTGCTAAATTGTGTATGATACTGACTGGCTTTTCAGTACTTGAATTATTTCCTTCTCGTTGCTTATATTATATTCTCTTTTGGTTATGGTGTTCCTCAGAATTTTCAACTTCAGGTTCCTTTCAGGAAATGACTGATGGACTCCTTCTATCCACTTTGCCCTCTGTTTCAAAAAGATCTAGTCAGTATTCTTTTAATATTTCTTGATATATGATATTTAGGCTCTTGTTTTGGTCATAGCATTTAGGGACAGACAGTTCTCACTTTACCTAATGTGATGTTCTGCAGACCTCTATATAAAATGATTTTTTACATAATACAAATTTGTCCAAGCACATGGAGAAGGGAGGGCCACAGGAAGGAGGTCTCATGCTCCAAGCATATGTGAGAGCAGGGAACCGAGTAGAGGAAGCAGAAGAAGAAACACAGTTCAAGGACACATGGGGACAGGGCAGAAGCAAGAGCAGGAGGAAGAGCACATGGGACAAGGCCTGTCATGGAGCAGACATCTGACATAGACAGGAGAGGATGAGCAACACACAGGGGTCAGGAGCAGACATGCAGTACCCAAGTGTGGAAGTACTGAAGATAAATTAGCAGGAGGACACGGGAGTGGCAGGGTGGGAAATGAAGCAGAGCGAGTCTCCTCTCTCAGCACTGAGATTCTCAAGCCAAGCCCACATCTATTGGCAGTGGTGGTGGTCTCCACCCATTCTTCAGCTTTCATTTGGAGAGGGTGTTTTTAGGGTTGTCTTTTTCCCAAGGTTTTTTTGTTATTTTTAGGTGGGTGGTGGGAGGCTAAGGAATGCCCCACAGAGGGGCAAGAGTGGAGAGAGCATATAGCTCTCTGTATAGCAAAGTTAATAGTTGTTCTGATGGGGTGCTTGGGATCTATATTTGTAACATCAATTTGTAAAACCAGTCTGTAAGATCACATTTTCCCCTCCCCAGTCACAGAGCATTAACTCTGCCCCTTCTCCCTACCTGTACTCTGCCTAGCTTCAGAGCATTAACTCTGCCCAGCAACAACTCAAGAATTGTTTACCTCAGCTTGGAACAATAACAAGCTACACCTATCAATCCTTCACAAAAGTATCTATAAACATTCCAGCTTAGGCAACCATTATCTCCCCCTTGTATAGTGTCCTGCTGCCCCCGTGAATCCTTCAATACCCCATCTCTAGGTTAACTCCTTAAGCAATTATCTCTCTGCTAACCTTGGTTCCCAAACATCAATCCTGTCAAGCATGACACTGATAGGTGGCAGACTGGGCACTTCTCAGTCAGCCCTTGACTGCTAGCTGAATTAGTGACGTTTCAAGCCTAAAACCACACCTCCAGGTAGCCCCCACTTGGGCTTTTTCCCAGTGAATCATGGATAATATGCCTGTGCAGTTACATAAAACTTGCATGTGCTTTAAACACTAGCCCCACCTTAACTCCTCCCTAATCCCACCCTCTTCTCACCTGGTCAGCCTAACTGACATCTAATGAATAGCCTTAACTCTTTAAAAGGTATGCCTGTGTCATCTTTAGGCTTGCAGGTCCCCTAAGGATCCTTGCCCACTGTAAGGCATATAATAAACTTTTACAACTTTGGCTCCAAGTTAGCCTGGGCTGAATTCTTTCCAGACTGAATTGCAGGTTCTGGTCTTAAGATAAAGATCAGAGTTCCTGCTGAACCTAATAGCCAACCCTCATCAGCTATTTTGAATGCAAATTTCTTTCAGAATTCTTTACAAAAATTCGAATTTCCATAATGCAAATTTACTTAAAGTGAGTACTGTCTGTAGTCCAAAGATTACTAATTTGTTTTTCCTCCTCAATCTTTTTCCCAGGTGAGTTGTTTTTCTTTGAGATATCTTCCATTTTCTTGCATTTTTTTTCCCAGTCTTGACTTTGTTTTAAGAGTTCTTAATTTTCTCATGGAGTGATTCATTGGCTTCTATTTGGCCCATCCTAAGTTCGGTGCTTGGGCTAGGTTTTGTACCACTTCTGCTATAGAATTACTTCCTTTTCAATTCTTTCTTCCAAAGCTCTCATTCCTTTTGCAGTTTTTTTTTCCCCTCTAGTATCTCATTTCATTAACAAAACCATTTTAAATTCTTGTTTCAACTCTTCTAGGAATTTTAGCTGAAGTTGCACCCAAGCTGTATTTTCCCTTGAGGATTTATTTGTAGGTGTTTTGCAGTCATTAATATCTTTTTTATGTCTTGAGCATCCCTGTCATAACAGCTTTTCCTGATGGGATTTTTTTGTTTGTTTGCTCATTCTTCCAGTCTATGCCTTGACTGTGAACTTGATGTTAGGACTCTGTTACATGTACTATGGTAAGGAAAGTCTGGGCTGGTCCTGTTGCTGTTTTCTTGGGTAACAATTATTATGTAGTTCCAGGATCTCAGAGACAGCTCAGGCTTTCCATGCTCCCAAATGGTCTGATCCAGGGCAAAGTCTAACTGCTGCCTCCCTTGGTTCTGAGTTCTTTAACTTCCTGACCTGGCTTTGGGTGTCAGCAATGGCAGACTACTCAGCCTCTGTTAGCTAGGTGGGAAGCTCTGCTGTTTCAGAGTGAGAGAACTGCAAATTCCACTTTGGTCTGGGATTTCTGTCTTGGTTACTCCTCTTCAGCTTCAGACTGACCTGGCAGACGGATCTGATAGACACTTTGTCCTGGTATCTGAGCCATACCACTGCCACTTCTTTCTGAACTTATTCCTCTCTCAATATACTTCCTAGGGCCTGAGATGTTATGTGTGTGGAGGTGGGGGTGGGGGCAGTATATGGAAGGAGTGAACTCTCCTACACGTATATGTCTCCTCAATACATCCTGGATCTGTGATCTAGCAATGGGCAAAGGGTGACAAAGCTACCAATTTGTACCTGTCCCTCTTGTGGTGCACTGTTATAAATCTGGGAATGTCCTGGTACGTGTCTCAGAACTCTTCTTGTCCTCATTCACAACCTCTCCTTAGATGTTGGTATGCTCTGCACATAACCCTGTCCCCAGTTTGTTCAGACCTCTCTGGCTATCTCCCTGTGGTGATCTCGGTTGGAAAAATTACTCACTGTTACTCTGCCTTAGATTTCTCCATCAGGATACAATCTGCCAATTTTTTTTTTATAAACCTCTACTCTGGACCATGTGTATATATGACAAAATATTACCACTAATAAATGCAAAAACACTATCCAGCAAATATTTTTACTATGTGTTCAGTTTTTAAATAAGAATTTCTCTGGCTATCAACAAATATTTTAAAATCTTCCAAATTAATAATAATTAGATAAATTTACGTTAAAGCAACTGTGAGGTGTCACTTCATATATCAGATTGGCAAAGATACAGAGAAAGAACATAACTTTTGGGGAGGTTGTGGGAAAGCAGGTACACTAACTTACTGTTAATAAAACTAATGAATTGGTTCAGTCACTCTAAAAAGTAGTTTTAATTTAACCCGGCCAGGACACTTATTGGCCTATCCCCAGAGATCAAAGGAAGAGGAAAAGGAAACAACTGTACAAAAATATCAACAGTAGTTCTTTTTGTAGTGGTAAAGATGAAAACTAAGGAGTCACTCATCTGTTGGATAGTATATGAATCTAATATAATATTAATATGCCATAAGAAATGATAAAATAATTGGTTTCAGAGAAAGTTAGAAAGACCTTATTCAGAGTGAACTGAGAACTAGCAGAATAATTTATACAGTAACAATGTTATAACACTTTGAAAGACTTGAGAACTCTGATCAATGCAACAACTAACTGTGATTCCAAAGAACTAGTGATTAAGTATATTACTAGCTCTTTAAAGAGGTGACAGAGTCAAGATGCAGAATAAGATGTACATTTTCAAACGAAGGCAATGTAGAAATTGTATTCTTGTATTGTATAAGAGTGGTAGATGAAAACTTAAGAAAAGAAATGAGTGATGCAAGAAAATTATGAAAAAAGAATTAATAGCTTGGCAAAAGAGGTATAAAAACAGTGAAGAAAATAACACATTAAAAAACATAATTGACCTAATGGTAAAAGGCACAAAAAAAATTCGCTGAAAAGAACTTCTTAAAAAAGCATAACTGGACAAAGGAAAAAAAGAGGTACAAAAGTTCACTGAAAAAAAAAGAAAGAAAAAGAAAAGAAAAGCAAGCTGTCTATAAGTGATCTGCAGGTTTCATGTACAATCAAGTTTTCTGTTTTTATATGAAGACCTGTGAACAAAGTTTGCTTTATATAAAAATAAAGTATTAATGTTTCTAGCTTTAAAAAATTGCTGCTTTATCTTTAATTTTGGACATAACAAAATATTCTACCTTTGTACAAATTTTCAAGGCTTTGGAAATAAATTTACCATCCAGAAAGTTAAGATACCATTATGTAAAATGTTACTTACTCAACTGAATTTTTCCTTTATACTTACTCTGCTAAAGTATTTTGTTCTGTGGTAAAATGTATATGTAATTTACTTGGTTTTTGCTGACATCTACTGGAATTATAAAAAAATAAACCAAACTCTTCTCATCCATCTAAAAATACACACACAGGAGAAGCTAGGTGGTGTAGCCAATAGATCACCAGCCCTGGAATCAGGAGGACCTGAGTTCAAATCTGGCCTCAGATACTTGACACTTAACTAGCTGTGTGACCTTGGGCAAGTCACTTAACCCCAAATGTTTTGCCTTTCCCCCCTCCAAAAATAAACAATAAACACAAACATATGCACTCCAAAAAATCACTTTGGCAATTTTATAGAAGATAGAATAATAGAATGGGGAGAAGAGGAAAGGAGACCAATTTGGAGGCTATTACAATAGTAAGGACAACAGGTAATGAGGACATTAAAGTAATAACTATGTGAGTGGAAACAGGAGGAAGATGTAAAAGATGTTATGCAAGTAGAAATGACAAGACTTAGCATATGCAAAATGAAGGGGAAAAAGGAGTTAAGAATAATAGCAAAGTTTCAAATCTAGACAGAGGTGTGATTGACATAAATTGCCCAGTCTATAAAAGGCCTGGGTTTCAGGAGAATAATGAATTCTGCTTTGGACATGTTGAGTTCAAGATCCCTGACAAAGAACCAGTTTGAAATGTACAGTAAGAAGCTGGAAATGTATGACTAGAACTCAGGAGAGATTAGACATGGATATATGAATGAATGAATGAACTCTCTCTTAAGGTGAATCTTATCTATGTGTAAAACAATGGGCTAAGCATTGGGAAAACAAAAAAGAGAAGACAGTCCTTGCTCTCGAGGAACTCACATTCTAATGGGGGAAACAACACACACAGATTTCCCCTTCAAGTCAGATGGAAATGTTCCATGGTTCTTAGGGTGTAGTGGCAAAGTATACAATAATGGCTTTTCTTTAATGTTAATTCTACTGAAAAAAAAATCATACCAGTTTCTGATATTGAAATATTTGACCACACCAACAACTTTGGTAATAAGAACTTTCTTTTATGGGTCTTCAGTAGCTGTGGCTGCAGGATCAATCGCCAGGCTTCTCCACAGGGGCTGCTTCCCTGGTTAATGGCTGCAACCACTGGCAGGACATCATCACTTCTCCAAAGGCTCTTGGATTCAGGGTCCTGGGGTGTCTCCACAGGAGTTTGAAGAGAGATGGTGGTCAGGGTGGTGGTGGTGTTTTGATTTGCTTGGCACATTCCTCAGAATGTCTTGCTACTTCAGCTAGCTGTGGGTGGCAACCTGTTGGCAGCTGATAGAGCTGGATAGTTCATTCTCTAAAAGAGTTGTTTCTCTAGGTGATGGCTATGAGGGCTGGGATTGAAGCAGGACCAATGGGCTAGGGGCTGAGGAGGGAGGGAGCATGCACGTGTGCTGCCACTCCCAGGGCTCCTATGCCTTTGTGCTTGCTGGTGTCAAATGGTCAGCAGTTTTTGGTAATAGTGTGTAATGGGAATGTAAATTTTAAAGATCTTTCCTGCCCCTAGGCTAAAGTGCACCTGGAGCCTGGGGTGGGAGGCTTGCTTTTCAGTAGATACTTCTTGATTGGCCAGTGAGTCAACAAGGTTGTTACATTCTCTGAGCCAGGAGAAGGCTATATAAACCCTGATGTGTAGCTTTGTTTTGGGGGCTCACTTTGAGAAGTGTTCTGTGATTTGATCTGGATTCTGGGAAGCCGTTGTTGAGAGCCCCACCTCGGCTTTGAAAAACCCAGATGTTGAAACCCAGATGTTGATTTGGTATGGATGTAATGGTTGGACAGTTTGGAAACTGTCTACTTGATCTGTTTCTCTGTCTTGATAATTCTGTCTGTATATTCTGAAGTTCGGGGTGCTGACCTTTTTCCCCTGAACTAGGTAAACAATGTATATGTTTGACTGATTAAAGTAAGCTTGTTAAACCATTTTGAGTTGCTTTCCTTTATCAAAGCAGATCCAAGAACCTGTGTTGGCAGCAAACCCTGGGGACGCTTGGGGTGCTTGCTGCTACAGAGTGTTAAAAAAAGATGGGCCCTTTTTCCACAATAATTTCCCCTCTCAATGGTGCCTGTACTGTCTCAACCGGAAGCAGGTCTGGTAATTTGGAGTACACTGTCATTCCCAATGTTCTTGAGCTCAGGATACTGGGATCGACCAGGATCTGAGTGGAGACAGTGGTCAAAGTAGCAGTGATGGTTTGACTTGCCTGTCACTTTTACCTCCCTTCTCTCATTCAAGATGCCCTATTGCTTGGCTGGCCTTACTTTCCCGCACTGTAGGTAGAAAATGGTGGGGATGATTAGCTCTTTTGATATAAAAACCGGTGTCTGGAATGGTGGCTGTGAGAATTGGGTTTAAAAACATGACCAGTGCTGTGGAAGTACTGTCACACCTAGTGCCCATGTGTTTATCTACTTGTTGGTGGCAGTTGGTCAGCTGTTAATTTTGGTAGTGGTGAATCTATATGTGTGTATACATGTATAGAATATGCGTGTATAGATATAAATATGTGCATATATGTACATACATGTGTAGATGTGTGCAGATTACATATATGAATAGGGTTATGTGTGTACATGCATGTGCATCTAGATGGAGATGGTACTTAAAGCCAGGGGAGTTTACGTGATCACCAAATGAGAAATATAAAAAGAGAAGAGAAGGAGACCCAGGACAGAGCCCTGAGTTACATCCATGGTCAGAACAAGTGATATAGGTAATGAACTCAAGGAACAATCAGACAGAAAGATGGAGATCTAAGAAATAATCCAGAAACCCAGAGAGAAAAGAGTTCCTCTCCCAACCTTCATTTGAGGAAACACCAATCCCAGACATCCTTCATGCTCTGTTCAAACTCAGACCAATCCATGACTCTCCAGATAACCTTTCCACCTCTATGCTGGTGGCATTCTTACACTGGCAATGACTCCATTCCTATAGCCTCTTCCTCCAAGAGTTTCTTCCCAAATTTCTATTTGAAGAAGCAATCAATGACAGCCATATTGCTCTCTTCAGACTCAGATCAGGCCATGACACCTCAGATGCACTTTTCAGTTCCCTTTTATGTGTGTTTTTTTGCATTTATTTGTATTCTCAGAGTCTAGCACAGTGCCTGAGATAAAGTAAGCATTTAACAAATTCTCTAGCTAGCTAGCTACCTACCTAAAGAGGTCTAGAAGGATTATGATTGAGAAAAAATAATCAGACTTGGCAATTTAAAAGATCATTGGTAATTGCAGAAAGAGTTATAGCAGTGGAGAAGCAAAGTTAGAAAACAGTTTATATAGGCCTGAGATATGAGTGAGAAAACGAAGCTGAGGCCTAATAAAAGTTCTGTTTTGTTTTTTAGAATAGGCAAGACTTGGAACCTGAGCTACACCACAATTGCTGAAAAACAGGCAATTGGTGCTCCTGTTTTCCTAAACCCTTGCCCTACTCTTATATTTCACTAGCTAAAGACTAATTTCCTTAGAATGTCTCATCTGTGTCCTTGATTCTATGGTAAAACAGTCTACCCTCCAAAATTCCAACCCACATAATACAGCAAGAACTCCCACTTTTATTCAGACAAAAACAAACACAAGTTTAAAAGTTTTTGTCTTCCAATAAAACAACCAAGCAAACAGCTCATTTTCACAGAGCTGGAAAGAAATGTGTCGGGCATCTAGTCTCTCTTACAATTTTTGAATCCTTATGACAATTACTTTCAATCTAAACATGTAAGTCTATTAAAATGTGCCTTAAAAAATTCACTAAAATTTTAAAATTACTTCAATTAATATATCATCCTATTGCCTTTAAATGGCAATGTATATTTTAATATCAGAAATCCAATCAGAAAAGCGATTAGGAAACTTAATAGAGAACAAATTTCCCTTTGTTGAAAGAATGAGGCTAAGAAAAAGATACATAAAATGCATTACATTAAATTCAAAAATAGAATTCAGAATAGCTTCCCAGTATATAAACAATCTAACTTCTTTTATGCAATCCTTGAACATACCTATCACGTGCTTTTGCAAAACAAGACCAATGATCCGAAGACAAATGCACTCCAACTGTTGAGTTATCTAAAAGGAATCATAAAATAATATATTTTTAAAATTTGTATATGGGCATGCACATGAACATAAATAAACTTACACACAGAATGTAAAGATATAACATATAACTGATCTATGCCTAATATGCACTTTATTATCTGATATAATATATCCTTTATATTTATATAATGATATAAATATCCTTTATCCCCTACCCTCCCCCCAAAAAAACGTATTAGTATTTCCTTTCTAACAGTTAAAAGTTCAATAACTCTGGACTAGAAAGGCACAGAACTAGATTCTATAATTTCTCTGGGCTACAATTTCCTCACCTATAAAATAAGGAGGTTTGTAATGATTGGAGAATGCTTAAATAATTTATGATCCATGGATGCAATGAAATATTATGTGCAATAAGTGATGAATATGAAAACTACAGAGAAGCATAAGAAGATATATGAATTAATGCAAAATGAAGAAATTAGAAAAAGAAAATATGCAATGACAACAATATAAATTAAAAGAACAAAAAAAGTGAAATTAAATTCTACTCTAGACACAATTGGGCCCTAAAGAAGAAACTATAAAATGCACTCTCTTTGGCAGCATAGGTAAGGAACTATGGGTATGAAACTCTACATATACTGTCAAACAATGGTAATATGTTGGTTAATTTTGTCCCAACTGCTTTTTTCTCCCCATTCTTTTTTTATTCTTTGTAACAAGGGATGGCTCTTTGAGGAGAGGAGGAAAGAAATGTTATCTAGAAATGAAGGTAATGTAAAATCAAAAGATATCAAAAAAAATTTTAAATGAGGGATGCTGGACTAGATAATCTACATTTTAAAAATATAAATTCTTGTGTTATTCAGGGTAATAAATTTTAGAACAATTAAGTAAAATCTTTTAAAAAATTAAAAGGGGGGGCGGCCAGGTAGCACAGAGAGTAAGAGCACCAGCTACAGTGTCGGGATGACCTGGGGATCAAATCTGGGCTCAGATACTTAGCACCACACCCAGAAATAACTGGCCGTGTAACCTTAAGCAAGTTACTTAACCCCATTTGCTTAAAAAAAAAATTAAAAGGGCTTATATATAAATTTTCCAAATTTCATTTTTTTATTTGAATTTGTTAAAATGTTTTTTTCTGTTCCAAATTCTCCCTCAGCCCCCACCTACCAGCAAGAAAGGTAAGAAATACAATACCTATTTATAACATATAATTTCAGTAAGGAAAAAGAGATAAAATAATGAAGTTCCTAACTTCTCTATTACTGTAGAGGATACCATCATGTTTTCAGTAATCCTTCACTCCTCATTCTTTTTTATCCCCCATATATCATCTATTGCCAAGGCCTGTCGATTTTAGCTTCTTATCTCTTTCCCACATTCCCCCTTCTCTCCTCTCCTCCACCATCCTGGCGAAGGTCCTCATCATTTCACATCTGGACTATGGCAACAGTCTGCTGGCCTTGGATTTCATTACACTCCAATCTATCTTCTACTCAAATGTGATCTTCCTAAAGCATAGGTCTGACTATGTCATCTCCCCTATTCAACAAATTTCAGTGACTCCCTATCACCTACAAGAACAAATATAACCTAGTCTACCCCAGTCTTTCCAGTCTTCTTACACGTCACACCTCATCTCCTGTATTCTGCAATCTGATGACAATGGACTCTATTTTCTACTGTAGGTATTTTCACTGGCTGTCCCATATACCTGGAATGTTGTCTCTCCTCATCACCACCTCCTGGCTTCCCTACCTTCCTTCAAGTTCCAGCTAAAATCCTACTTTCAGGGGGCAGCTAGGTGGCACAGTGAATAGAACACCGGCCCTGGAGTCAGGAGGACCTGAGTTCAAATGCAGCCTCAGACACTTAATGCAAAAACTAGCCATGTGACCTTGGGCAAGTCACTTAACCCCAACTGCCCTCCAAAAAGAGAAAAAAAAAATCCTACTTTCTACAGGAAGCCTTTCCCTATTCCTCTTAATTCCACTGACTTTCCCTCTGTTGATTATTTCCAAATTATCATGTATATAGCTTATTTGTATATATTGTTAGAAGGTTGTCTCTCCCATTAGACTAAGAATGTTTGAAAGTAGAGGACTATCTTTTACATTTCTTTGTATCATCAGAACATAGCACAGTGCCTAGCAGTAGGAACTTAATAAATATTTATTGTTTGACTGGCATCACAAAGAGAAGACCTTATCAAGAGACTAAAACAGAACCATTGAATTCTATTTGTCAAATTTGCTTACAATTAAATATTAGATAGTACTTCAGCATATAAACAGGACCATCATCATTTCAAAAGTGTAAACAGATGAAAATGATTTGTAACTGATCTTTATTATTCTTGTTTCAGATTTTTAAAATACACTACTCTTAAACATTGAGATCTAATATCAAAAGAAGGTTTTGAATTTAATGTACATTCTTATTAACTTTTTTATCTCTTCTTTCAATTTATGTAAAATTTTAACACAGTAATAAAACAGAATGGTTTAAATTTAATTATTAGATTTGAGAAAACATACCTCTTTATGATCTTCCACAACTGTCAAAATAGTGTCAATAGTATGCAAAATTCCCATAGCCATAACAGTTTTGTCCTCTACTTCTTCATATTCATCACTATGAAGAACTTTGCCAAATATCTCAGCCTGTAATATGAAAATATTTAGTTGTTTTTTTTAATATTCCTTCTTGTAAAAGATTATATATAAAAGACATTTGTCATATGAGGACACATGAGGAAGTACTCTTCAAAATTTCAAGTCTAGACTCTGTCCATTGAATCATACTATTTCCTATTGTTACAGCAATCTATCATATTTTAAATGTGGCCAAAATTTTATTATCTGTATCAAGAGGAAATATCAGCACCCTGTCATACTACAAACAATAACAAAACTTCCTTCATCCAAACCATTTACCAAAGTTTTTTGGGTTTTTTTTTTTTGCTTTTTGGAGGGCAATTTGGGGTTAAGTAACCTACCCAAGGTTACACAGCTAGTATTTTTGTGTGTGGGTGTTTAGTGTCTGAGACAGGAACCAAACTTGGGTCCTCCTGATTCCGGGGCTGGTGCTCTTACTCACTGCGCCACCTAGCCACCCCCATTTACCAAAGTTAAGATATGAACTTTAAACTTTTTTTTTAAACCTTCCACCACAGTGGGTGAACACAGAAAAAGCAAGGAACAGAGTGGAAAAGGAGGAGAAATGAATTTGTGATTATTCAGACTTAATAATCAGCCCCAAATAATGAAGTCGACAGCAATTAATATCATTTACAAACATTTTAAACAATGCCAGAATTTATGATAGCCTTTATTTCTTTAAAAGAAAAAAACACCTTATTTTAGTGTTACATAAAAAAACCCCAAATCAAGTAGTCATTGGGAAGGTCTATAAAAGCTTAATGAATACGTAGTTTCAAAATTTTGTTACAAGGGTAGCAAAAATTTCAAAACCGTATAAACACAAAATTAATTTATCCTAACATTAGAAAAAAAATAACATCATTTCACAGCACAATGAGGGTACAACACAGCATTCCAATTCTATTTTTATAAGCTGACTTTCTGATTAAAACTGGAAAGCTTGCAAGTTAGAGAAAAAAATCCTGACATGAAAGGTTAACACTATATCAAACAATCATTTCTATAGTGACTTGTTTTTTCATTCAATTATATCCACAGCTATGACTAAACTACAAATTTAGGAACTTAATTTACTCGTATTTGGCAGGGCTTATTTAAAAAAAAAAACCAGAAAATCATGTTATTGCTTTTAGTCTTGAATGGAAGTCTTCTATCTTACCAAATGCTGGGTCATGTCCACAGCAAAAGTAGCCACCTCTTGACTGTACTCACAGATCATCTTCTGGATGACATTAGTAACATCATCATTTTCTGTCTCTCTAACAATATGTAATAGTTCTTGCATGACAGGCCTCACATGTGGCTTCACATATTCTTTGGCTAATTCAATTAGACAAAAAAACAAAATTAGTAAAATAAAAAAATTCAAAAGGAGAGTGAGTCAAACAATCTGACTTCATGTTATTACTCAGTGAAGCAAACAGAAACATTAATTTTATTTAAAAGTACATAGTAAAAATATTATACTTCTAGATTCAAACAGAAAAAGAGTAACTGATGAAATTTTCATTATGCTTTCCAAGTTATGTTTCCCTACACATTCTATTAATCAACTGAGAGAAGAGAGGGCTGGAAATTGAAGAAGGAAGAATAAGGAAGTTCTGGCAACAGTATGTACATATACAACACAATTATCAGCATTTCCTTATTTCCAATTATTAAGGATTTTCCCTACCAGTCTTATTACCATCTTTCTCCACAGTTCTAGCCCAACATCAAGTCAATGTCCCACAGTTAACATTAGTAAATGGGTCAAAACTAGATTCTAGTACATTTAAACAGATAAAGCAGAAAATGTATGAAGATTGAAGTTGACTTCAAAGGTTTCTTATATAAATAGAACAATAAGTATTCATCTATTTTTTAAAGAGTTCTCTTTAAGTATGCTACTCACTATCTAAAGATATCAAAAACTCATACTGGAAGGGACAGCTAACACAGTGAGGATGACAGAATCAGAATCCAAAAAGAGCTGCACAAGATAGAAAACTGGGCTGAAGGAAATCTAGTAAGAAATTTAATAAACATAAATGTAAAGTATTACACTTAAGTTTTAAAAAATCAAGTACACATAATAGAGAGCAGTTCATCTAATCTAGAGGTATTAGTAACTATCAACCCAAAATAAGTGAACAGTTTGGATATGAGCCAAAAACGTGGTCTTGTTGTTGTTGTTATTCACCCTTGACTTGTTAAAGACTTGGGAAGTGACACTCCCTCTGTACCCTGCCCTAGCTAGAGCTCATTTGAAGAAATAAATTTAGTTCTAGGCACCAAATTTAAGGAAACATCAATAAGGTAAAAAGTATCCAAAGGAGAGTGACCAGAATGGAAATCATGAGATCACAGCACATTGGTTGAAGAAATGTTTAGTACATAGAATAAAAGACTAAAGGGGGAATATGACAATGGCTTTACATATCTGAAAGTCTTTTATATGGAAGCAAGTAGAGCTGTTCTGCTTAGATCCAAATAGAAAAACCTGGAGCAAAGAAAAAACTTTTTTTTTGCTTTTTGGAGGGGGGAGGGCAGGGCAATTGGGGTTAAATAACTTGCCCAAGGTCATATGGCTAGTAAGTGTTAAATGTCTGAGGCTGCAATTTAAACTCAAGTCCTCGACTCCAGGGCCAGTGCTCTGTTCACTGTGCCACATAGGTACCCCGAATAGACATTTTTTAAAAAGGAAAAAATGGTCCTTATATAGGAAAATCTTCCTATTTAAAGTAACAAAAAGTGCAAGAAACTGACTCAAGGGAGCAGCTACCCTACTCTGAAGCTCTTCAAACAAAAATTAGATGACCACTTGTTGGGTATATTACAAAGGATGTTTGTTCAAATATGGATTAGACGAGATGGTCTTCTAGCCCTGAAACTGTACAATAATATAATAATAATTTTAGAACTGAAAGATTCCTTAGAGATTATGTACTCCAACTTCATTTTACAAATGAGGAAACTGTGGTCCATAGAGATAAAGTCTATCCTAGGTAACTTATCCTAGGTAACACGGCTAATTAATGGCATGGCTGAGGATATGACTCAGGTCTTCTACCATACAACCCAGTTCTCTTTCCATAATAACATACTTCAGGGAAACACTGAACAGCATGTTCCACCACAACAAACACAAAATTCATTCTAATATCCTACAGTCTCAAAGTTTTCCTAAAGATCCTCAGGGATCTTTAGTTACAATGAGTTATTAAGATAAGAAACTAGCACTCATTTCCCAATCCTGAGGTTGGACACTAAGATAAAGGAAACTTTTGGGAGACACAAGAAAGCATATTAAGAAAATAATTTAAGGGGGAAGGGAGATAAACAAGTACCATTTAAAAGATTTTGACCATACCTTGTTCCTGATTACAAATTAATGATTGAAGAGCTATTGCAGCCTCCACCTTGACAGGCATTTCCTTGTCTTCAATTAGACTCTTTTTTGTTAGTTCAACTGCATTTCTTAGGTTGAGCTCATTATGGAATTTCAAAGTGCTGAATGAATGAAGAACCCAACAGGACTGTAGTATAAGAAAGTAAATGGGAGGTGATTATAATTTATCAGTTTTATATATGAAAATTACATATGCAATAAAACAACCTAGTTGGGATTGGGGGTAGGGGAGTGGGGTGATTCAAGGGAAGAGTTATTCTTACTTGGTAAACTATTAGAAAATACCTTCAAAGAAATGTAATTTTAGTCCTTTCAAAATGCTAAATGCAAACTAAATAGGACAGAAGAGACAGGTTATCTGTCTTGAAGAAAATTAATTATAAGTGGTTGTGCCACACAAAGATTCCTGGTGATAAATTCCAGGTGCTTTTCAGTCTCAGACTAACTCCCCCATTCCGTACATTGTTTCTCCCGAGGCTTGCTCACCTGCTACATTGGTTATCACTGCCACCACCCTGATCCACCCTGGCTCTTCCCTTTGCAGAAAAATATTCAATTTCCAAGCCTCACCCTCTTATACTGTTGTCTGTGAAATATGCTCACCACTTACTTTAGGTTTTCTATGATGTTTTATTGGTAGTAACTATATTGTTACAAATCCCTGTTTCCCTAAATAAAAGGAGCAAGTCATACCACTATATAAAGTCCCAAAAGTTAATGTTCATCTTCGGCAACCTGTAAAATGGAGCTATGTCTAAAAATTCTTAGCAACTCTTCTCTTCTACTGATAGTTATTATTTGAGAATTAAAACTCAAACCAGTCTTGTTGAGAATGGAGGCTAAATCAAACTCTATGGATCCTACACCAAAGTAGGCTGGCATGGCCAATTAGCACTGAAAAATCTGTTTCATGATTTTATTTCTAGGTGTGGAGCTCATGACTGAAGAAGGTAAGTGTCAACCTGATGCTGACCTAGGTTAATACCATTTCTCCCTGGCAATCTATCCTTCCTTCTCTCAGAAGTTCTATCCTAACCTTTATCTAACTCAAATTCACTAGTTGTCATATGTTGTGAACAAGTAGATGTTATTAGTGCCAGATCTGATCTTCCTCCAACCACTTACATATAAAGACCACAAAACAGCCTATTTTCTTCTGATTTAAAAATCCATGTAACATGTTGAACCTCTCAACCTCTTTTCTGATATGAGAGATGAGCAAAGCCTCACCTAACTGATATCCAAAATCCAGTCACGCTTTTTCTAGCTCAAGTTGCCAGGTCTATTCATTTTCCCAGGTTCCTTTATTGAGCAATCATTAGGGTGTTCTCCCAAATAATAATAGATAACTTTGCAAAACACTTAAGATACATAAAGCGCATTCTGCACATTAGTCCCTAGGTAATGCATAAATAACATTATCCACACCTAACAACTGAAGAAACATCTCATCATAATTGTTACAATCAAGAACCCACAAAATGACACAGAGAAGCTAACCTCCCACTGAGGACACTCTGGCAGGCTGGCAGGAACGGGCCAGCGCAGCACTTTGGGAGCCGAGCCCAGGCCCCCGTGAGCCTGAGGTTTTAGCCCCAGGGTGGGCCTGACCAGCCGCCTGCCTGAGGGAACCCAGATCAGCAGCAGCTGTGGCCATTTCCAGAATTATCAACACATAGATGCAGAGGACAAAGTGAGAAGTCAGTGCAGTCTGGATGTTGGGACGCAGTAAGTGGGAGTGCATTGGCTTTTGCCCCCAGGGCAAGAAGCCGCTGAGACACAGGCACAGCCAGCCAGTGCTGTGTGGCAGCTTCAGCTCCTGGCCTGCAGAGTGTAGGGGAACCAAGCAACCAATCTGAGGGGTAATCGCTCTTGCTTTAACCTGCTTGGATCTGGATTGCCGTCTAAGGTGGAGGTCCTGGGGCGTGTGTCCAGCTTGGCAGAGCATGTGGAAGCCTCAGACAGGGCACCCATCTAATACCTCCGTCAGCTGAGAAAACCCCAGTATTTGGGACAAAAGCTCCCCTGTCTGGTGGCAGAGTCCTACTGTGGCAAAAAGCCCAAGGGTCAAGTGACTAAGGGGCGACATGACCAGGCAAAGGAAACAAAGCAGACAGAAGATTCCAACATTACACTCCTATTATGGGGACAAAAAGGAGCAAAGTATGGAACAGGAGGAAGACAGTGAAATCAGAACTCCTGCACCAAAAGCTTCAAAGGAAAATACGAGCTGGTTACAGGCCATAAAGGACCTTAAGAAGCAGATAACAGAAGTGGAGGAAAAACTGTGAAGAGAAATGAGAATGATGCAAGAAAATTACAAAATGAGAGTCAACAGCCTGACTGAGGAAAATAACAGCTTAAAAAATAGACTAACTCAAATGGCAAAAGAAGCTCAAAAAGGCAATGAGGAGAAGAATGCCTTAAAAAGCCAAATTTGCCAGATGGAAAAAGAATCACAAAAGCTCACTGAAGAGAATCATTGATTCAGAATTAGATTGGAGCAAATGGAAGCTAATGACTTTATGAGAAATCAAAATGCTGTTTTGATCCAAACAAATGAAAGAAAAAAAAAAAAAAACGATGTGAAATATCTCATAGGAAAAATCACTGACCTGGAAAATAAGATCCAGGAAAGATATTTTAAAATTATTGGACTACCTTGAAAGCCATGATCAAAGTAAGAACCTAGAAATCATCCTCCAGGAAGTTCTCAAAGAAAACTGCCTTAGGGGTGGCCAGGTGGCTCAGCGAGTAAGAGCACCGGCTCCAGTGTCGGGATGACCTGGATCAAATCCGGGCTCAGATGCTCAGTACCACACCCAGAAATGGCTGGCCGTGTAACCTTGAGCAAGTTGCTTAACCCCTATTGCTTTAAAAAAAAAAAAAAAACTGCCTGATGTTTTAGAATCAGAGGGCAAAATAGAGGTTGAAAGAATCCACCTCCTGAAAAAGATTCCCAAAAGAAAACTCATAGGAATATTATAGCCAGGTTCCGGAATTCCCAGATGAAGGAGAAAATATTACAAGCAGCCAGGAAGAAACAATTTGAATATTGTGGAAACATAATCAGGATAACCCAGGATTTGGCAGCTTCTACACTGAGGGATCGAAGGGCTTGGAATATGATATTCCGGATGTCAAAGGAGCTGGGATTAAAACCAAGAATCACCTACCCAGCTAAACTGGGTATCATGTTTCAGGGGAATAGAGGACTTTCAAGCATTCTTGCTGAAAAAACCAGAGCTGAATAGAAAATCTGACATTCAGATACAAGAAGTAAGAGAAGCATGAAAAGCTAAACAGGAAAAGAAATCATAAGGAACTTATCAAAGTTGAACTATTAACATTCCTACATGGAAAAACAATAATTGTAACTGATGAAAGTTCTGTCAGTATGAAAATAGTTGAAGGGATTAGAAATATATATATGTCTATGAATGAGGGTATATGGGCATATGAATATATATGTGAATGTGTGTATATATGTTTACAGGTATATATAGATAGAGAGCACAGGACCAATTTAACAGGAAGGGATGATACTTAAAAGGTGAAATTAAGAGGTGAGAGAGGAATATAATGAGAGGAGATGGGGAGAGACAGAATGGGGTAAACTATCTCATAAAGAAGAGGCAAGGGAAAATGGTTATAATGGAGGGGAAGAATAGAAAGGCAAAAGGGAAGGGGTCAACCTTATTCTCATTGAATTAGGTTCGGGGAGGGAATGAAATACACACTAAATAGGGTATCTCACCCTACAGGATAATAGGGGGGAAGGGGATCAGAGGGGGGATGATGGAAGGACAGGCTGGGGGGAGGGAAGTTGGAAGCATCCACTTTTGAAAAGGGACGGGCTCAAAGGAGAGAATAGAACAAGTGGGAGGTGGGATAGGAGGGAGGGAAATATAGTCAGTCTTTTACAATATATCTACTATGTTATTGTTTTGCATTAGCCACACATGTACAACCTATACTGAACTGCTTATCTTCCCAGTAAGGGTGGGTGACAAGGGAGGAAGGGAATGAATCTGGAATTCAAAGTTTTAAAATCAAATGTTTACATATGTATATATATATATATACTATTATTAATACTATTTTACATGTAATTGGGAAATGATATACAGGCACTAGGGCATAGAGATACACCACGCCCTACTGGAAAAGTTCAAAGGGGCTTTGGGAGAAAATATGGGAGAGAGCAGAATGGAGAAGGGGATATCCTGTGGGACTGCTATTTTGGGGCAGTGGGTAGGGGAAAAATGGGGAGAAAATTTGTAACTCAAAATCTGGCAGAAATGAATGATGTAAATCAGAAGTTAATAAAGCATTTGAAAAATGAAAAAAAAAATTTACAATTCCATCTTTTCCTCTACCTAAAGATACTCTAAGCCTATCCTTCATTTTCATAATGACCTCCATTCCCACTATCCCTCATTTTTTTCCCAGACCATCACCATTATACTCTCTTCCCGTCTCTATCTTGAATGCTTAGTGAACCAGTCCCTTGACCCCCTTATCCCACCTCTGATCATGCATTTCCTTGCTCAACCTTAGATTACTCCCACCATCTGCTGCTACAAAGGTAGCTTCTATTCACATGCTTCAAAAGAGACATGGGAAAAAAAATCACAAAGCTGTGCTGAGTGGGGCCACTACAAATTTATGCTGTATATCCCAACTGAGCCTTCAAAACAACAAAGCAATTCCTTTTATACCTCCCTAATCATGTCACTATACTACTCACCACAAACTATTCCAAATTTTTTCATCCCTCCTCAAGTCTTCCATGGCATCCCAGCCCCAACCCTCTCATCTGAAGACACTGCTTCATACTTCATTGAAAATAATTTAAGTCATTCACTAAAAGCTCCCTTTCCTTCTTTCCCCCTCAAAACCATTCAGATGCCTTCCCCTACTATTTCTTTCTTCACCCATACTTATTATGAAGAGGTGGCCCTTCTCTTTGTCAAGGCAAATCTCTCTATATGCAATCTTGATTCCATTCTATCCCTTCTTCTCTAGTAGATGGCCCCTCTATCATTCTGTATGTTTCAAGTCTCTCCAGCCAATTTCTACTCAGCTCCTGAAATACTCTTCCTAAAGTATGGGTCTAACCATGTCATTCATCAACACCACTACCCCTTACTCAATAAACTCCAACTGCTCTCTGGTACTACCAGGGTCAAACATAAAAGTATCCACAACTTCACCCCTTCCTACCTTTCTCATATTCTCACATTTTATTTGCCTCCATATAATCTATGATTCAACAACACAAATCTTCTAGTTATTCCTCTCACACAACACTCTATCTCCTAACTGGACTTTGTTATCGTCTTTCTCCCTTTCCTGGAATGTCCTCCCTCCTCACCTCTGCCTGCTGAATTTGCTGGCTTCCTTCAAAGATCAGCTCAAATTCTCCTTTCTTCAGGAAGTCTTTCCAAGTCCCCCCAACCTTAAATCTGCTAGTGCCCTCTCTCTAAGATTATCTTTCAATTATATTGCATATGTTTCATACATAGAGTTTTTGTGATTACAATGTAAAACCCTTGAGGGCAGGGACTGTACTATTGTCTTTCTTTTTACTTCCAGAACTCATCACAGTTATGGGCACATATATGCTTAATAAAATAATTGTTGACTGACTACAAAAGCACTATATAAAAAATAGAAAATAAGTGCACATGAATAGTACTAAATTCTACAATGGAACTAAAAAACTATTACAACATATGGAACAGGGATTAGACACACCCTGCTTATGTCCAGAATGAAGAAGAACAGGGAACCATAGGTGTAAATTAGATAAACATTTCAGCAACATATTTTGAAAATACTCCCAGGGGCGGCCAGGTGGCTCAGCCAATAACAGCACCGGCTCCAGTGTTGGGATGACCTGGAGATCGAATCCCAGGCTCAGACACTCAGTACCACACCCAGAAATAACTGGCCATGTAACCTTGAGCAAGTTACTTAACTCCGATTGCTTGAAAAAATAAAAAGAATATCAATCTGACACTTTGGGGCGGCCAGGTGGCTCAGCGAGTAAGAGCACCAGCTCCAGTGTTGGGATGACCTGGAGATCAAATCCTGGACTCAGACACTCAGCACCACACCCAGAATTAACTGGCTGTGTAACCTTGAGCAAGGTACTTAACCCCGATTGCTTTAAAAAAAAAATACTCCCCAAAATTAGAATGGTTCAAAACTAGACTGAACTGTCTGATAAGGCAGTAAGTTGTAGATCCTATTGGAAGAGTTAGTGATGGGGATAGTCACTTCTGAGGGATGTTTTAGAGAGCACTCCTGGTTCAGATATGGAGCTACTTCTGAGATCTAAGTCTGACTAAGAATAATTCTATTCTAAAATTCTAAAATAAGCTCCTTAGGACAGAGACTACATTTTATTTATCCTAACATATCTTAATGTCATATGCCCATATGAAACTTGATGTATGTTCTTGAACTTAACTGAAACGTAACTTTTTAAAAAGTTAAGGAAGAGAATGCCAAAGACAAAGCCATATGTCACATCCCTTCCAGATAAAAGAACCAACCAAAGAACAATTAATCTACCTAACTACATATTATCCAGCCCAAACTGCTCCTTCTTATCAACAAGAATACCAAACATACTAGGTCTACAACATTTAAGTAACTTAATAGTCTAGTAACACTACCAAAAAAAAAAAAGAAAAAGAAAAAATGAAGTTCACTTTGTTATGACATGTCCTCAGAAAACCCATTCCAGCTCCTGGTGATGATTTCACAGACTTAAAAATCACTAACTTTTTAAAATTGTTCTCTATGTGGCTTAATTACTGGTATTTTTTTTTTTCATTTAAAAAATTCAATCTAGAAAAAAATCTTGAAAAACTAAGAAAAATCTCACCAAATTGAAGTACAAAACAATAAAAATGGAAACAAAGGTAAATTTACGTATGGTATTTATTTTTTATTTCTCTAAATAATTGCTTGATAGACTTAATTATGAAAATGATATAATAGTTTGAAAAATGGATAATCATATACCAAAGTTTTCACATTTATCTAATATGTAACAACACTCAGTTATCAAATAGTAATCATTTATTAATTTAATACTGTACTTGTAAAACTATATTGGACATTAGTAAGCATGTAATTAATTTACCTTTATATCTGATATATCATGCAAACATGGTTAGAATTAGATAAGAAATTAAAATTGCTAGAATTAAAACCCATTACTTTCTAACTTATGGTTTGCACACTTTTATGAAAGCCTCTAATAATACCTTTTGCTTGATCAGATTTTTGTCTTTTTATATTTGAAAAATTCAGCAGTATGAATTTTAAGAAAACAGTCTTAAGATAACAAATTTTAGATCTAATACTGCCAAGATGAAACTGAGTTGAAAGTGGTACATTTTAAACCTAGTAATAAAGTGAGAAAAGTACAGCATTCTGCACTTAAAAGGAGGCCTTAAACAAGTAAAAAATACAACTATAAACTTACTCTTGCTCTGAGGTATCCCAGGTTAGACAAAAACAATGGAAATACATGGTTCTGCAGCATTAATTCCATTTGGTCCTTGAATATACTCTTCTGTAGAAAGGAAAAAAATGTAACTTTCATCATCTCATTTCATATTTATTTGTATGAACCACTTTTGATTGATTCAACTAAATGAATGAATATGATGTTACAATTAGGTGAAATCCAAACAAATTGTATAATTTTTAAATTTAAAAATAAAATATATCAAATTAAATTATTTTTTAAAGGAAATGTTATATTTCATAAATGAAAGTCTCTTTTAGTACCATTCTTTTGGAAGTAATAATTTCTTAATGAAAGAAAAATATACATCATTAAGAAGTTGAGATTTTTCATGGAGAAAGTGTTTCTTCTACTACATAAGAATTTTTAAAACTTTATGGTACTAAATATGATACTATAAGATTCCTATGGGGAGAAATTAAAGAACAGAGAGGTCTTAGAGGGCATCAGTAACTACCTACTGAAAAACCACCTGTAATATAATAAATTTTCATCAATTGAAAAAGTTTATCTACTGTGATTTATTAAAATTAGTATGGAAAAAAGGAAGACTGAGTGGCCATGAAAATTTACTAAGAATTCATAAAATGAGGGACTTAGACCAGATGGTCTCTGAGGCTTCTCTCAATTTTCAAGACTTTTCTTTACTAAATTTCTTAAGTTAGATTTTTAAAGCATCCTGACACAATATAACAGGAAATAAAAACAAAATTCAACCCAATTAATTATTTTCTCTTTATAAGTTCTGGTAAAAAAAAAAGTTTACAGAGGGAAAGACTGAAACTCTTGTTTAAAATAAACACTCATTGACAAATTTGCTCCATCACCATGGATAATCAATATTCATCCTAAAAACCAGTTAAGCTTAGGTGAATGCAAAGGCTGATTTTCTTTTTTAATCATGTTTTAAAGTGATCCACAAATCACATTTGGTTGAAAAATACACCAAGTAACAAGAGCATAGCGACCATTACTTATAATTTTTCAAAAAGAAATAAAAGAATCTTTTGCCCTATAAAAAGTTTCAATCTACCAAACCATCTTATTCACCCTCCAGTCAAAATAAGAGAAAAACCTATTAAATGTTTTACTAAGAGGATTAAATTTAAAATCTTAACCTTCAATAAAATATCAGCTAGGGAACCTATCACATGCAATGCTCCATCTTTCTTCCTGGGGTCAAAGTTCGGTTCTGTAAGGATTTGATAACAGAATGACATCATTTTGGGCAACACCTAAAGAAAAGAATTATATCAATTTTAGTCAACATGTATTCTAAAATGCTCATTTTAACATCACTTTTGAAAACTAAAGTCTGAAAGCAGTTTTCAAAAAATAAAACAATCATATTACTATGTATTACTAAAAAATTTTCTAATACAGATCATACCATGTGTTAAGGAATGTAACAAAATAATATCAGTAACATCAAACCATTGCTCATGATACAAAAACACTCCCAAGTAATGGACTTCAAACTATTTTTCTTCTGCCAAAACTCAGTTAATAAAATGTTTTAAAATGGATAAACTGCATACCTCTTTTCTTTTCTTTGCTGCAGTATATAAGAGATTCTGAGCTGCTGTTGTTGGAGATGCATAATCTTCAAAAACATCTAAGATTTCAGATAATTAAACCGTTACTAAAATAAATTTTTTTCATTATAGATTTAAAGGTCTTATGCAATTACTTCTTATTCTACAACATAACAATAAAAGGAAAATTTATTCTAGTATACAAGACACTTGTTTTTCATAAGGAAAAACTGAAGTACACAGAGGTCTTTCAGTGCAATCGTAACTATCTACTGAAAAAAAATCATCTGTAACACAACAGATGTTTATTTATAAAGCTTATCTGTAGTGATTTCTTAAAATCAGCATAAACAGGGAAGCACAGTACTCATGACGATTTACTTGAAATTTAATAAAGTATTCTAGGTCATGAAAATTTTAGTAAAAAGAATTCTAGCATAAGACATTCAGTAAGGTTTGCTTAAATAAGAAAATATCTAACAGATTTCAAAGTATTTGAAAATGTCCATTACTGCATGTAAAGATACTAATCAGTCTTCTCTTTAATATAAAATAAGTAAATTTTAAATATCTGTAGAATTCAAAAGCAATCATTTATAGAAAGCCACTATAGAGAGCTTTCTCCAAACAAATTATTAGAATTTATAGTAGAAATATAAACACAACCCTCCCTAGTTGATGAATATGCCAATATTCTTCACTACAATTAGCTCAACTAAAAGTAAAAATCCATACAAAATCGTGGTGACACAATTTAGTCACAAATTGTGACTAAAGAAATAAAGAAGGAAGAAGTATTTTAACCATAAGTAATACACTCATGGTATACTAGAGAGATCCAGACTTGCCAAGAGAAAAACATGCTTTCAATCCTGTCCCTTTCAAATCCTACTACCTCTGTTAAGATGAGTAACACCTAACCTCTTGGTGCCCCAGACCACTATGACTAAATTAAAAACAAGTTGCTATTCTAGACTAATGGAAAGGGGCTCTACCCAGGAGTGCCCCATACTGATGAAATCAGAGGTTCAGACAAAATAAGTGCTATATGCATGCATGTACAAGTATGTATACATATATATACACACATACACACACATATACATACACTCACCTCTAAAACACAATTGACAAAATGTCAGTCAACTAACATAAAATTTACATGTAGCTTCTAAATATGAAAATTGAAAAAAATTATTTAATGATATCACTGCTGAACAATAATATCAGTAAGGATAAATTAATATGGTGAGGATATATGAGAAACTAAACAAATACATGCTAACAAGATAAATATATTGTTTTAACCCAGCTTAAATAGCCCATTCCAAAGAGATCTTGGATACTAATGATATTATACCTTTAAAAGGACCACAGAAAATTGGAAAGGTTTTGCTACAGGAAAGAAAAAATCTTAAACTGACAATTAACTGCCATAGGAGAAAAGAGGTTGTAATGTACTTTGATAGAACCAAATGAAATTTGGGAAATTTCTAAAGATAACTGGGAAAATGTCCTGGAGGAAGACTTACCCAGATACAAAGAGATAAGCACTTGGACTAGTAAGTGCATGACAGAAGTAACTTGAATGGAAAGTAGGCCAAATTAGCATTTTAGAGAAATCCACTGATCAGCCATTTTCATCTTTCAAAAAGAAGATCTTGCTATGATCCCCATCATAAGCAATACATTTCTTGATAAATCTCATCATCAATAACCACAATATTTGTCAAAGCCTTTAAGTTGGGGGTGTGAAGTTGAAAGGGGAGAGATTTCATAGAATTTCTTTTGTTTCATGCAACTTTAAAAGACCTGAGAACTCTGATCAAAACAATGACCAGACATAACTCCAGAGGACCAATGATAATGCATGCTACCTACACACTGATCATCTGAAAAGTCATGATCACAAGACACAGAATAAGAAACATATTTTTGGATATAGTCAGTGTGGAAATCCATTTTGTTTGACCATACATATTTGTAACAAGAGTTTTCCTTTATTCTCTCTCCCAATTTGGGAGTGGATGGGAAAGAAAAAAAATGGCTAAGGATAAAATAGCAAAAAGGACCACTGAAGCATTTTCCTAATGTACACAAGTGAAAAGAAGGAAGTTCAGAAAGAATTACAAACAAGCAAGAGAGCTTTCAAAGTCAGGAACTGGATTTGTTATCTTTTTTAATAGGAAGCTAAACATAACAGATACTCAGAATCTTGTTTACAACTGTGATTTTATGTAATACTACTCAATTTTATTTGGCATTTACTAAAATCAATTTTTTTAAATTCAAGAAAGAGTAATCATAGAAAGTAAAAAAGAAACTATCATTCAAAAAGTCATTTTGGTCTTCATCAGTAAAAAAAACTAATACAAGAAAAAAAGAGAAAAAGCTGGGGGAAACAAGGATAGTTACCTGTCTCTAAGCCTTAAAAGGGAAAAAAAAAAGGATAAAATAACCATAAATCAAAAGTAATTTTTCAGAAGTTTGAATTTTTTTATAGATTTGACTTTATTTCCACTTTTACTCAATTATATGTAAACAAAAACTTTTCAACATTCTTTTGTTAAATTCTGAGTTCTAAATTTACCTTCTCCCAGGCCCACCATGCTCCTTGAGAATACCAGCAGTTTCATATAGATTATACATGTGTTGTCAAGCAAAACATTTTCACATTAGACATATTGGAAAAGAAAATACAAATCAAAAAAAAAAAACCAAGAATAATTAAGAAAGTTTAAAAAGTATGCTTCAATCTGCATTCAGACTTCATCAGTTCTTTCTCTGGAAGTGGAGAGCATTTTTCATCAAAAGTCCTTCAGAATTATATAGACTTATCTTCAAAAGAATGTCTTTACTTGTTTAAAAAAATTCATTATAACATTAAAAACCCTAACAACTTAGCATGAAATGTCAATTGGTAAGGAAACTGCCTTAAAGTAAAGATCTACCAAAGAATATCCTCAGAACACCTTGTGGACTGCAGAGTTTAGAGCTCAGATCTAAAATAAATAGTAGATATTGTGGGAATCCGCTCTTGAGCCAACTAGGCCCCCAAAATATATTTCTAGACAATTCATTAGTAAAAACCATTCCAAGTACACAAAGTTTAACCGAGATTCTAAAACATTCTTTAGTAGTGGCAAAGAATTGGAAATTAAGGGGATGACCATCGATTGGGAAATGGCTGGTGTACATGATTGTGATGGAATACTATTGTGCCATAAGAAATGATAAGCAGGATGATTTCAGAAATACCTAGAGACTTACATGAACTGATACAAAGTAAAATGAACAGAACCAGATAAAGATTGTACAAAGTAACAACAATATTATATAATGATCAACTGTGAATGACTTAGCTATTTTCAGCAATATAAGATCCAAAATAATTCTGAAGGATTTAGATGAAAAAATGCTATCCAAGGAAAAACTTACAGAGTTTGAAGCATACTTTTTCTTTATTTTGGGGGGAGTATTCTGTCTATATTTTCTTTCCCAACATGAGTAACCTGGAGATATGTATTGTATGACTGCACATGTATAACTTATATAAAATTGCTTACCTTCTCAATATGGGGGTGGAGAGGAGAAGGAAAGAAGAGAGAGAATTTGGAACTCAAAAAATTTTTAAATGAATGTTAAAAATTGTTTTTATAAATGATTACAGGGGGGCGGGGGGCGGCCAGGTAGCACAGCGAGTAAGAGCACCAGCTGCAGTGTCAAGATGACCTGGATATCGAATCCCGGGCTCAGATACTTAGCACCTACCCAGAAACACCTGGCCGTGTAACCTTGAGCAAGTTACTTAACCCCGATTGCTTTAAAAAAAAATTTTAAAAAAGTGATTACAGGGGCAGGGAAGAGATAAAATTTTTAAAAAGAAAGATTATGAGTTATTCGTGGTGAGACAGATCAAAAGAAACCTCTGACACCTCTCTAAAGCAGTTGAAGTAAATCTGAATCTTCCAAACAAAGAACCATTCAATTAGAAAGAGACTATTCTATGTAGAGACATGTAGTAAGAATGGGAATTTGAAGATCTTCCCTGCCTCTTAATAGACCTAGGGGGGAGTTTGAAGACCTCCCCTGCTTTGAAAGTAAATTCTGCCCCCTAATAGGCTGAATGTAATCATATGGTGCCTATGATGGAGGGAATTTGCTGAAGGGTATAGCAGAGCCCACAAGAAGCTGGTATTCAAAGTTAGCCAGATGGTGGGGGACAGAGGAGCTCAGGCAAGGAAATAGAGATTTGTGAGTAAATTAATCTTGTTTGTGGGAAGGCTAAAGGATGGAATGGCTCTAATAACACTTATCACACCTTTGCATATCTTTAGTACAGTGATGAAATTGGTTTATTGGTTTTTGGTTTTGTTGCTTTTTGGAGGGGGGAAGACAGGGCAATTGGGGTCAAGTGACTTGCCCAAGGTCACATGGCTAGTAAGTGTTAAGCATCTGAGGTTGGATTTGAACTCAGGTCCTCCTGACTCCAAGGTCAGTGCTCTATTCACTGTGCTACCTATCTGCCCCGGGCTTACTGGTTTTGGGATTCAGTTTTCTGGTGTCTAAATGTTTCAGTTCTATCCTCTATCTGGAGTTTGGCATATTTTGTGATCGAATATCATGCGATACTTACAATCATGGTCTTTATCATGATCATGGGCACTGTAAATATTGCATTGGCGCTATAATTGGCAGCAAGGATGGGATCATGAAATATCAGACCTCTGAAGGAATTTAGAAGAAGAAATGGCTATCCCAGGATGGGAGGATTTGCCTTATGCCTCCCTGGCAAGTGAGTGGTCTAAAAGTACAGGGCTCTATGAAAACTAGGAACAGAGGCTGCAGCAGAGAGAACCTAGAGATTTAGAAACATGTTTGCAAAGAATACCAATAAAACCTGAGAGAGAGCTGGAGGCAGTGAGTAGAAGGGGCTGGGTTTTGTTAACTGGCTACCATATTGTGTGTGAAAGCAGAGAAAAGCTGTTATAAGAGTTGGCTAAGTGCCAGCTTTCAAGCCTTCCTTCAGAAGAGCAACCTGGAGATTCTCAGTGGAAGGAGAGAGTACTGCAGAGTCTCTGGAAGACAGAGGGCTTGTAAATTCTCCTCAGAAAAAGAAGAAAAAAAGTAACAGGAGGAAAGTTCATATAGTTTTGGTAGAGTCTGAGCCTAGTTGCTATGACAACAACTGCCAACAGAGTGATAAAATATTACCAAATGTTACATTGTTTCATAGAGAAGCTTTTACAGGGGCAGAAGCTGCCCCATACTGAGAAGAAGGCAGGATAGTCAGGGGATTCACTCAACAGGTACTGATATTTTGATCAGATTCACCCAAAAGATGGGAAAATTCTTAGTGTCTTGGGTGGTAAGAATCAGTGATGAAGTCACTGCTGAGATAGTGGTAGATAAAGCAGACTGCTTGAAATTTATAAGTATTTGCCAGAATCCTTTTATCCAGCAAGCTTTTAGAGACTTTCATTTGGCAGGAGGTAACAATATAACCAATCTGTTAGCTTTAGCTGCTGCTGGATGCAATAGAATGTATCCTGCTGATTCTATGTGGCCTAGTGGAGAAAAGACCCTGATACTCACTTAGAGACTGCATGAGAAAGTTTAAAGAAGCAATGAAAACTGTATGGAGATGCAGATACGTATCATGAAATACCCCTTAGCAGTTCCTCATAGAAATATCATGGTAAAGAGTGCTCCTCCTGCTTATAAGCACCTACTTCTGACTCTATTAACTGGTGAAATAGGGCACCCTCTTTTAGAAGTGCTGGATAAGATTTCACAGCTAAGTGACTTAGGAGAATGGGAAACTGATAAATTTCCTCTATGAGAAGAGTAAATAGCCAATGGATCCTTCAGAATAGAATGCCAAGAAAAGAACTGTTTATTGCTCTACTGGGCTGATTTTAGAAAAATTGATGGTATTCCAACTAATGAACTATACAAAATGTATCAAGAAAATGGGTTTGATGTCAAACAGAATACAGAAGTGAGAACTACCCCTACAGATGCTCCTAAACCATTGCATCCAAGTTTATCACACCTTCAGGGGGACTCAGATTAAAGAAAATGCTAGGATAGGTGGAAGTGGTCAATGTGCTGAACTTGTGGCAGTGTATCAAGTCATTGGAATAGAGCGAGGAGAACAGTGTCATATATTCTGCTATGAATGAGGTTATGATACTGAGTTCATGGATTCCAGAAGCATGGTTGACCCTATATTTGTTTCTTTTTGACTTTTTGTTGGTTAAACTTGTTAGCGAGATTTGTTTTCTGCAGGCCTGGTACCCTCCACCTGCAGATGCCTGACTGCTTAAGTCAAATGTAATCCCCTGTGATGTGCCACTTCTGGACCTGGCGTCAAACAAGTTCCAGATGACAGCTAAAGAAATGAACTCTTGAATGGGACCTCTTGGGGCAGGGACAGCTCTATGTCTAATTTCAGCTTGAAGTAGCTTTGGATAAGAGAACTTTGCCCCTTACCCCAAGATTGTGAGCCCCATTCGTTCAAGGGGGGAAGGATAGGTGCTTGTGCCCAAGTCCCCACCCTAAGCTATTGTTTTATGTACAAAGTTGTTTTTTTTTTAAAAGCAATTGAGGTTAAGTAACTTGCTCAAGGTTACATGGCCAGTTATTTCTGGGTGTGGTGCTGAGTATCTGAGCCCGGATTTGATCCAGGTCATCCCGACACTGGAGCCAGTGCTCTTACTCACTGAACCACCTGGCTGCCCCTGTACAAAGTTTTCTATTATCCCTGTTATAATGTTGCAAAGTTCTGTTGACACCAGTTTTTCCACCAGTTATCCTTAAACTCTCATTTATTGTTAAGGTATTTTTGCTATGTAAGGGGCATGAAAGATCTGTGGCCAAATGTAGTGAGAATGGGAATTTGAAGATCTTCCTTGACCCTTAAAAGACCTAGAAGGGAGTTTGAAGACCTCCCCTGTTTTTAAAGTAAACTCTGCCCCCTAATAAGCTGAATATAATCACATGGAGCCTGTGATGGGGAGAATTTGCTGAAGGGTGGAGCAGAGCCCACAGGAAGCTTCCCAGCTGTGAAGATAAACTCTGCCCCCTGATAGGCTGAGGTGGTGGGAGGAGTTTTGCTGAAGGAAAGCAGAGCCCACAGGAAGCTGGTGTAGAGAGCTTGCCAGATGGTAGGGGACAAAGGAGCTCAAGCAAGAAGATAGAGAGTTTTGTGAGTAAATACTGATCTTTTATTGGTTTGTGGGAAGGCTAAAGGATGGCATAGCTCTGAGTGTTATTACTGCTTCTTAATATCTTTGGTACTATGATGGAATCGGCTTATTGGTTTGGGGATTTGGTTTTCTGGTATCTAAATACATCCTTTGGTTCTGTCCTCTATCTGGAGAGTCTGGTATATTTTGTGACTGAATATCATGAGATATTTATAGTCATGGTCTTTATTGTGATCATGGGAGCTGTAAATATTACACTGGCGCTACAGGACACAAAAGTCTTAAGTAAGGCAGTACAAAAAAGTTCTCACCACAAAGGTTCCAAGTCTAAGTTAAGTCAGTGCCCACTGCAACACTAATATAACTTGAGGAATAAAATACATAACATTAATTCTATATAATGCAATTTTATGTGTATAACTAAACAGATCTCTTAATTTAAATAATTTTAATAATAACTAATCTAAATAACTTCTAAAAATAGCAATAGGTAAGAAAAAAAACCATCTCAATTACCAAACTTCATTCGTATATATTCATATGGATCCTCTTGCCATAGCTCTTCATCCTCATCTTTATAACACATCACAGTGAAAATCACATCTTCACAAATATTCTAAGAGCAAGGAAATCCAAAACAAAAGAATGTAGGCTTGTCTACATTTTGGCAGTATCATTATCATTTTAACATTTATTTAATATCTTTAGTTCACAATGATTCTATATATATATTTTTTAAAAGACATTTATATCCACTAAAAGAAGAAAAGGGATTTGTAAAGCGCTACTGATCCACTGACCAAAGGGAAAAAAGTTTTTAAAAATGGCACAAAAGTAAAAAGGCTTTTAAAGAGAGATATAAAATATTAAAGTGAACCAAGAGGGGTTTTAGACAGAGGACCTGGGTTCAAATCCCACCTCTGACATGTGCTCCCTGTGTCACCTTGAGAAAGGTACTTAATCTTCCTTGGCCTCAATTTCTATATTTAAAAATAAAAGAGTGGATTAGATGGTTTCTGAGATTCTTGCCAACTCCAGATCTATCATTCCAAAAGCCAAAGACTCCCAAGTTCTATACAAGAGTCTAGTAAAACACACTTTTGTAGGATGTCAAAGAACTTTTTTATAGCTTGAGTCAAATTTGAGGCAACATATCACCTCAATTTGGCAATTAAGTACTAAAAAATTAATATCTTCATTGTGAGAGGTAAAAAGGGTGTTGTACAAATTAAAAATATCTTTTTTCTCTCTTGTAAGAAAATATTCCTTCAGAAGAACAAGTGGGTAAATTGATAGAATGATGGAATATGGTGTAATGTAAAAAATATTTTAATAGACTAATATCATAACTGCAGCTATGCAGCTGTGATTTTAATCACAAAAAGCACAGCAAAAACAATTAATTTTCCTCAAACACTTAAGAAACCATTTTTATGGCTATACTGAAGATTCAGAAAATTTTATGGATTTGTCCAATGTTTCAAATCAAGAAAAAATATTCATTTATTAACTAAGTTCCTAAAATCTCTTCCATATACCCAAGTTATTTGTATAAAAATGAGGATTTTTTTCAGAATCTGCCTTATCTCAAATAGTCACAACTTTAAATACTAGCATTAAGATAAACACCAAACATTAAAAACAGAAACTTGCAACTGGAATTACAAAATCACACAGTCTAAAAGGGGAAAGAATTTGCAAACAGAATATGAAATATTATAGTACCCTCTAAGAAACTTCACGATTATATAAATAGTAGATACATTTGTTTAGCAGTTTTCAAAGTGCTTTCATGATATACCACATTTGACCCTCCTAACAGCCCAGTAAAGTAGACTAGGAAGACAGTATCAATTGGGTCATGTTGAAATCAAAATTCAGAAGAGTTAAGTAACTTGTTCAAGGTCATTCGGATGGTAAAATCTGAAACTAAAACAAAGATTTTCTGACTCTTGCTCCAGTCCTTTTACTATACAAATGGTTTCAATTTTCCTCCCAATCACTATCCCGTTTATTTTTGACACTATTATGCATATTAAGAAAATACCTCATATTGTATTTAACATTATCTTATTTGGAAGTTCTAATTTAAGCAGAAAACAAATTCAGAAGAATTTTGACACTGACCTGTATATGTGGCTTCATCTGTTTCCAGGTTATAGAATGAATTACCCCTTGGTTAAGATAGTTCAGTGTTTGCTGAAGAACACGTGGAGCTATATACTCTTTCTGTCTATACTGGTTCAAAATTTTTAAAAGTACCTAAGAAAAGTTTTCAGGGAAGAAAAAGAAGTATTAAAAACACAGACTACAGTCACAGAATTTTAGAGCTGGAAGCAACTTCAGACACAAGTTATACCAACCCCTTCAATTTATAGATGACAAAACTGATATCCAATGAGGTTCAGTGAACAGCAGCCCAAATTCAGAGAAGGCAGAATGTATTCAGGTTTTCAAACTGTTCGAGGTAGAATGCTCCTTCTATTACACACACCAAATTATTATTGAATTGGCTAAATAAAATAATGTACCCTTAAAATAAATGTGTATGTAAATAGGTTAAGTCAAGTCAGATAACCTTTCTTAAGGGTTACTATGTGTCAGGCACTGTGCTAAGGGCTCAGATACAAATATAAGACAAAACAAAACAAGAGAAAACAAAAGAAAAAGTCTCTGCCCTCAAGAAGCTTTCAATCTAATAAGAGAAGAAAACAACTAAAAGGCCACTGAAGGTAAAATGGGAAAGAAAATGTAAGGGGGGACAAAAGCATGGAGGAATTAAAGAATAAAGTAGTTGGTTTGGGCACTTTCCTTAAAATGGAGGTTCTAAGGATCTGACTGACCAATCCAAATAGGGAGCTGAAAGGGCATAGTATGATTTATAATCAAATTGATTTATGAATCAAAGAGTGAATTTAATTCATATTATCCAAAATCCTAAGTTTACAAAATCTATCAGTGAGTCAGCTTCAAGACCCAGAGCTGTTCCATTGCAGGAATGGGTTAAAAATAAATGTAATAATAAAAGTGTATTTTATTTTTTAAAATAAAATACAGCTCTTTCCAATCTACTGAGTTCATGCAGATGAGAGAATTATGATGTTTTAATAAGTAGTTATTTGAAATTTTGTAAATATACAAATTAAAGAACCAAGATAAGAAGAATTTAGAGTGTCAGATATACTGGCATTAAAATATTTAGAGCTATAAGAAAAATAAACATGTAGATATGAGACTGGTAAAATTCCAATACATTAAACTTCAGACAGGCATCCATTTTATCAATTTAACAGTCTGCTACAGTTGAAACAGCAGAGGACATATTTCATGATCCTGATCTCCATGCTGACTCTCTGTAAGAAGAATATCACTAATGGTATTTATATTTATATTTAAAAGTATAATCAGAAAGTAGATGGGCAAGATAAGTAATAAGATAGTAAGAGAGTACTGAATTGTCCTTATGAAAGCAGTTAACCAGGCCTACAGGAATTATATCTCTGGATACTAAAAGAACTAACAAATGTGACTATTGAGTCATTGTAAATGACATGTGAAAGGCTAGAAAATGGGAAAATTACCACAGGCCTAAAGAAGGACAAATTTTCAAGAAAGGAAGAGAAAAAGGTCCGAAAACTGCGGGGCAGTAAGAATGATTTATAGTCATAGGAAAATACTAAAATGATCATTAAAGAGACTATAAATATCTTTAAAAGGAAGCATTGTTAATAAAGAGACAACATTGGTTCATCAAGGGCAGGTTATGCACACATTTTCAAACCTGCCCACGTTGTGGGAATTTGATTAGTTTAAAAAGCACTTAACTAAGCAGTGCTAAAGGCAACACTTTAAGTTACAGAAAAGATGCCAATATTAATTAGTGGGGGTTTCCTCTCCCAGAAGTCCACTATATCAATTAAATCACAGGTTTTTCTTTAAAAGGAAAAGCAAACTACATGTAATGGATATTCATTATTTCATATGCATTTCTCCTTTTCCTTTCTACTTTGTCTATGGAAATGTGCTTTTCATTTGGTCACTGTTGAGTTCAGAAGAAAAAATAAATAAATAACAAATAAATAAATAAATAAATGATTGAAATTTTTAAAAAGGACAGGTCACACCACACTACCTTATTTCCTTTTTTAGTGTTACTAAACTGAAGGAAACATTGCAGATATAGTTTGCCAAAATTTTAAAACAAGCATTTGACAGAGTGTATCATACTATTGATATGGGAAAAGATGAAAGAGGTGGATGAGTCAATAATATAATTAGATAGATTCAGAACTGGTTGAATAGCTGGACTCAAAGAGTATTCATTAATGTATCAATGTCAATGTGGCAGAAGGCCTCCAGTGGAGCACCTTTGATAACCTAGGCTTGACCCTGTGCTATTTAGCAAAGATAATATATTCATTAAATTTGCAGGTGACATAAAGCTAGAAAAAATGGCAAAGTGAGGATCCCAAAAGATCTTGAAAAACTAGAGCAAAGGTCTGAATCCAAGAAGACAAAATTCTGCAGAAAAAAATGTGTTCTTACAATTAGGTTAAAAAAAAATTAACTTCACATGTAAAAGATGTTAGTTTATTTGAAAAGGATATGAGGGCTTTAGTGGATCAGAAGCCAAATATAAGTCGGCAGTGTGATATAGTGGCCAAAAAACTAACACAACCTTAGGCTGCATTAAGAGAGGAACAACTTCCAAGAATAAAACGGCAAGAGTCATTCAGTAAGTAAACATCTATCAGGTGCCTCCTACATGCCAGGCAGCAGGCTAAATTCAGGGGATACAAGGAAAGGTAACAGATAATCTCTGCCCTCAAGGAGTTCACAATCTAATGTAGGAGTAACAACATGCAAACAGGTATATACAGACAAATTATATACAGGAAAAATAGGAGATGATTAATAGAGGGAAAGATTTCCTATGCAAAGTAGGATTTTAGCAAGAATTTCAAAGAAGTAGTCAGGAGGAAGTCTTTTTCCTAGGACGTGCAGATGAGGAAGAAGCGCATTTCAGGGATAGGGGGTAACTGGAGAGAATACTCAGGACCAAGAGACAGATTATTAATAATTATTATTTTAATTAAGAAAAAGTCTTGTTAGTAGAATAGAAATAAGAACAGTGTTACTGTATTGCAATGTACATCAGGGGTATAAGAAGATTGGTGGGGTGGGAAGGGGGCTAGGTTATAAAGGGCTCTAACATCAAATGGGATTTTGTATTTGATCCTGAGGAAATAGGGAACCACTGAAAGTTACTGAGCAGGGGGTAACATGGTCAGGCAGGTGCTTTAGGAAAACTACTTTGGTGACTGAATAGAGGAAGGACAGGACTGGGGATAGAATTGTGGCACTGATACCAACCATCAGGCTACTACAATAGCTCACGAGTGAGGTGATAGGGCCTGCACCAGGGAGATAGCAACATCAGAGAGAAGAAGGTGACATATTCAAGAAATGTTGCAAAGGTAAAATCAAGAAGCCTTGACAACAGATTGGATATTGAGGGGGATAGGGGTGAAAGACAGTAAGAAGAATCAAGTGCTATACTCTGTATAGTAAGTAGTATATAAGTATTCTTTTCTAGTCTGACTACATTCAAATTATCATGTTCAATTTTGGGTGTCACCAATAATGGATAACTGATGAGCTAGAGAGAACTCAGAGAAGGGTAACTAATGCCAAGCTTGAATCCATGTCCAGGCCATGAGAAACTGACATAGGAAACCAGAAAAGAAGCAGTCACAAGGAAGGAGAATGATTACATCTCCAACTAGCTGAAGGATGCAGGAGAGAGTAAATAGGCAGATGATTTTATATGGGGGAAAAAAGCAGAACAAAGGACCTCTCCAGTTATAGTAATGCTTTTGTCTGAATCCAGCCAGTGAAACTCTATGTAAAACTTGTTCAGCCAAGTAGTATGTGTAGGTGGTAGGAGCTATTCTTGTTCTGTGCCACTGGTGAGTGAAGCACTGGGAGGTCTTTGCTGAGAAGAAACAAACACAAAGGGAGGAATTCATCCAGCCTCTGCTTAAAACTGAGCTGCCTCCTCTTCCTTTCCTTTTCACCCCCACATGCTCTCTCATATTGAAATGTACAAGTATGTAGATTGGTGCAATCCTTTAAGGAGACAGAAAGACTATCTGCTTTCTTTCTAACTGCAAGGTCTGTGGGGGGAATACTTTATTGAAATAACACATGTTAGCATGACTACTATAGAGGCAAAGGGTAGACTAATCCCATATTCTTTTTAGTTAGAAGTGGTATTATTTTAATTTCTTGTGAAGAGTAAAGTTGTTTTTGCTAAATGTTATTGTATACAAGTGTCTCAGTACATTTTATCTCCTGAGTCTGAATCACTATTTTGGCTTATGTAAAATCCTGGCCTAAAATAGATGGCTTTGATATTAAATTTTATTTTTGGGGGGAGAAAGTATTATGGAAGAAAGGAAGTCCTAGGGGAGCAGATAACCAGACACAGTACCCTGATTTTCCAAGCTAAAGTATTGCGAAAGAATAACTGGAAAGATCCTATTCAACCTGTGGAATTGGAGAGTTAGATACTTGAGGTACTTGATCAGGAAACTAAACATAGGGCAGAATCATGTATACTACTGCTCTTAATGATGAGCTTTGGAAAAGCAGCATTGTCAACCCAAGGAGCATAAAGATAGAGTGCGATTTTTTACTATATTAGAAGCAGAGGGCAAATGAGCTTTTGACCTTTAAAGACCACGTCTTGAAAGTGTAAACACAATTAATCGTTCTAACAATTACACAAGTGAAATAGGCAAAATTAATGGAATGAGATATTAACAGGTTTCTAGTAAAAAGTATAACTATACTCTCTAACCCAAAGGTTTCTCAGGTATTAAAAATGCTGACAAGACTGGTCCTATAGGGGGAAAAATAGAAGCAGGGATAATAGGTAGAGAGTGTAGCAGATTTTAAGAAAGCCTTGGTTAAGAAGCTCCACATTTGCTCTCTTAATCACAGCTGCTTCTATTACAACCCAGGCTATTACTTCTCAATGAAGAACTTCATCTAGAGGAGATTAAGAGAGTAGGAACTTGTACAGTCAAAGGAGAAACTTAAAAAGCCAGTCAATGAATCATGAAAACAACTAGCAGAGGTTATTATGTAATAGTGACAATTCAAAGTATTTTTCAACTACAAGGTTCATCAAAGCAGAGAGCTTACAGATGATTTACTCTTACCAAGTTGGTTCAATCAATTTATCTCTTTTTAGGTAGATAAAACTACAAAGTTCTGAATAACTGGCCCCATAAAAATAAATTTTCCCTAAAGTCATTTCTCTAGGGAAGGTCAACAAGGGAGGAAGTTAAATTTTGAAAAAAGAAATAGGTTTGATAGAATGGATTTAACATTTTAAAAAAATGAAGATCTTTTCAACTGGTCAGATTACTTTCTGGCAAACAGAGGGAAAAGAAATGGAAGAAGCAGTGTCAAATTTTATATTCTTGGGCTCAAAGGTCACTACAGATGGCAACTCCAGTCATGAAATAAAGACACTTCCTCCTCAGAAGGAAAGCTATGGCAAATATGGATAGCATACTAAAAAGCAGAGACACAAACTTGCCAACAAAGATCTGTATAGGAAAAGTCATGGTTTTTCTGGTAGTAATGTATGGTTGTGACAGTGAGACTATAAAGGAAAGCAGATCACCATAGAATCAATGCTTTCAAACTGCAGTGCTAGAGAAGATTGTTGAGAGTCCTTTGGACAACAAGGAGATCAAGTCAGTTGACACTTAATGAATTTAATTCAGACTGCTCATTAGAAGGAAAGATACTGAAACTGAAACTCAAATGCCCTGGTCACATAATGAGAAGACAAGACTCACTAGAAAAGATTCTGCTACTGAGAAAGATTGAAAGGAGAATGGGACAGCAGAAGATGAGTTGGATAGATAATATCATGGAAGCAACAAATATGAGCTTGGACAAAGTTCAGGAGATAGTGGAGGAAAGAAGTAGTTGGCATGCTATGGCCCATAGGGTCACACATGGGCAAGACTGAACAAATGAACAACAACAGACTAGATTTATATCCCTTCTTCACAACCTCCTACCCCAACCCAATTCCTATGACCAGTCTGCTTCAGGTAAACCAGGTGCTGCATTTTGGACAAAGTCCCACCTGAATAGCATCAGATTTTGGCTGTGTACCTTCTCTACAGGACCATCATAGAGGCTTGCACAGATTAACTGATGAAACCAAATTAAAGTAGCTAAGAATTCACAAACCTCTTACATGCAACTTTTATCAGGACCTGTACCCTGAAACAGTCTGCTGATAGTAAAATTCATCCTATACCACACCCATTCAGGATTCCCAGGTCTACCAGCCAAAATCTCCCCCATACCTCGACTAAGGAAGGGGATAATTTTAATCTTTGGTCTTGTTAGAAATGTCTATTGAGGAGTGACCACCTTCTTCCATGGGGATTGGATGAAAACTCTGCTTCACCTTCATCCATGAACTTTAAATTACTACCAAATAGACCAAAGGATCCACTTTCCTCCAAATAAACTCCTGGTCACTACAATTTTAAAAAAATAATAATTTTACCTTCCCTATACCATGAAAAAGCAAAGCCATTCCCAGTAATTCTACCCCTTGGTCCCCCAAACCCTTTCTGGCCAGGAGCTGTCCAGACCATTCAGGGAAAATTATAGGAACCTAAATCATTGCACAAAATGTTCTAAAGAGACAAAAAAACCTCAAGGCCTGGACAATCCTGCACAGAGGATGGAAACAAAGTGGCTAGAGAGAGTCAACTGGAATTATATTTAAAAAACTATTCCATCTTGGTAAGACAAGTCCTCCTGAAAGTAGAATCCAAGGAACTACTGGAATGAAGAGCCCTACTCCTTCTTAAATTTGTGCTAATTTATCAAAGACATACCCTCAAAGATATGACCTCCAACTCTGATAATTAGGAGTGTGACTAACCTTTGCTTTAAAAGTATATCCCATGATATCCCCTGCCTGGGGATGTTATAGAAAACAGAAAACTCAGCAGATATGGTGACAGGCCCAACCCTAAACCTTTTACAGAATAAAATGGGGATCCTGATCAGAGTCAATAGTATAGGAAAATAGGATATGTTCACCAATACAATGACTTTGACAGTAAGAGGCAGGCTGAGAATCATCTGGTATTATACCATACCGATCCTTAAAAGACAGACAGATACACAGAATTACATGAAAAACATCATTGTGCAGAAGTGACAGAGTCATCTTTAGTGATGACGGGTCATATGGATGACAAGAAACATAGGAACCCACAGCCACCATGACACAGCATCATGGCTCCCATATCCAGATTGATGATGAATTTCAATCTCTAATCTCAGCTGTTCTTATGAGGGTATTAACCTATTCAGTTTGGGAGAAGATTCATAATGTACCTGATGGGCACTAACATGTTCTACAAACAAATAAATGTATGCCATAAGAAGCATCAGCAAAATTCTTCCATTGATCCTGATAAATGAATAACTAAGTAATAAAGAACCTTTAATTGTCAAATTACATTCTTTCTAGGACCCAGAACACTCAGTCAGTGCCATGGAATCAATATAAATTAAAATTCTACTTATTCCATACCTCAAAGGTCTCTATAGTCAACCATGCTAAGCCAGCTAGGAAGCATTAACAGGAACAGTAAACCAGGGTATTTTAATCACTAATTTAATAGCTCTAAAATCCATTTTCATATACTTTTCTCAAAATTGGCAGAACTATCAGTAACCCAAACCAAACAATGTTCTAAATGATCACAGGCAGGAGCTCACCAGTCTCATCAAAGGGGTAAAGCATTGGGACTAGGAATGGAAGTCTCAACCACCAATAATGTTATAATAATGTGCCTGATGGGCACAGGTGAGCATGTTGTTAGATATACCCTTTCCAGTTAACAATATAAAGTATCTTATTAAAGGATCTATCCATTATTACCCAGGAAATGGTAGACAATTCTGCATGAAGTGTAATCATGAGGCCTTACAATAAACATTCAGTAGCACCCAGAGTCCAATAACATGAAAACAATATTTCCTCAAATGTAATAAGCCAAGGGTCCAAACCAGAGAGGTAACAGCTCCACAAGCTCAACAGTCATTTAATCTGGTGACTGTCTCTTGATGCCTATCAGAGACTCTACTCAGTCTGGTCCATATGAAAAGTAAACTTCAGTAACATAGATACCACAGGATAATGGTCCAAGTGGAGAGACTGCTGGGCAGCCTATATTAAATGTTCCAAGGCTACAGCCTGTTCTAGTACTCACTCAAAATAGGCAGACTGAGGAGTCATAAATACTCGGATATAGAATGTGGTTTCCTTCCTTACAAAACCCAAATGACCAAAGCAGAAAGTGTGGAACAAGAGTAGACCAGGATCATGATCTAAGCATCCAAAGCTTCCAGTTAAGCTAACAGCACAAGGATGTCTAGAACTAATCACAGGCTTAGCCCACAGACAAGATTTGTAGTGGTGATCTTCCAAAGGAGTAGTAAGCAGACTATGGACTCAGTCCCCTTCCCTGGATAGTAGCAGCAGTGGTTCCCCTGAAGAGCCCAAGAAGACAGATTTAATCTCTGGAGTTCCAAGGTAGGGCAACATCACAGGGTTACCCGAAGCAGATCATTGGAAGAATAAATAAATAACAGAGAGAAAGAGACAGAGAAAAGAGAGTCAGAAATAGAGAGAGACAGAGACACACACAAAACGACAGAGATAGACATTACAAGGACAAAGATGCTCAAGACACAATCCCAGAAGAGGAACATGACTCCAAAATGAAAAGAGAGTGGGGGGGGAAAGACTGAATAGAAATTACAACAATGGAGATGAGACTTGGAAAGAAAATTCACATCATCTGAGTTATCCCAAGTATCCTTCTCCTCCCCCTCCCAGAAAGCCAAGCCATATAATAGAAGTTTTAGGGAGGGAAAAGTCAGCCAAACGGATCAATACACTGAAAAAAGTTCAAAAATATGTCCAATTTGCACATCTGTAGATCTCTTGCCTCTAGGACAGGATGGGTTGAGGGATGTCCTTTCATATCTCTTCATTTAAGAGCTGCTTGGTCTTTATAGTTTTCCTTTTACATTCTTACATTTTGCATTTACTTTTGGGTTTTTTGTGTGTGGTTTTTAAGTTTCATTTACATTGGTGCAGTCACTATGTATATTGTTCTCTTAGTTCTGCTTATTTTATTCTGCAAAACTGCATATAGATATTTCCATACTTCTGGTTATTTAACACACACACATCATTTCTTACAACAGAGCAATATTCCATAGCACAATTTGGTTAGCTATTCTCCAACTGATGGGCTATTTTTTACTATCACAAAAACTGCTGCTAGAAAAACTTTGGTGTATATGGGAACCTTTCTCTTCTTTTGAGCATAAGCCCAATAATGGAATTGCCAGTTGAAAGAGTATGGATGTTTTTTGTAACATTATTCACATAATTACAAATTGCTTTCCAAAATGGTCATACCACTTTACAGCTCCACTGACAAAGAATTGTCATGCTGTGGGAAAACTTTCTTATATTGCTTGAATCTAACCCTACATGGCTGGAAAATCAGATCTGCTGCTTAGAGACCAGATTTATTTAATGTTTAACTCCTAGCCTAGATTATGGTAACCAGAAAACTAGCCAGAAGTAAGGAATGTTTTATTATACATCTCAAGTAATCCATAGGTCATATCTGGAAACTGCCACCATGATGGCCAGTTACTGTTTCCCTGTTGCTTTGTTTGAAACCTAAGTAAAGTATAACTTATACTTGAGGGGAGTGAGTTACCCTTTTTCAGATTTCCCTTCTACTGGGCAGAAAAGATAAACATCTTTCTAAATTATTCCAGTTTAGGAATATTTTATTCTTCACTAATAAATTGGTGTCTGAAGTAGGCTTAGATGGTAGGCCCAAGAGGTAGGAATGGACCTATAAAATATCACTCTGGACAATGAGAATACAGTGAGTTACCCGCATTGGTTCAGGCAGAACAGTCATTCAAAAAAGCTAGAGGGCTGTGTAACTTCTTGCAAGTTAGCCTCATCACCCTTATGGGCAAATAAGCAGGCCTCTTGGACTAATCAAGCAAGAGTTTGACAGCGGGGAAAGTGCACAGGGGGCATCACCATACATTAATTTGGCAAGTCCTCCAGTAGATCTTTCTTTTTTCTCTCTATCCTTATCTTTCTCTTCCTGTACTTCTCTTACATACCTATGACTCTTAGAAAATAAATTGGATAAATTGGATCTGTGACTAATACTAGTGACAACAAATTGAAGGACAATAAGTTGAACCATGTGACCCTCCATGAAAGAATCCTTTATCTATTTTGTTTATCTGTGTAACTAAGAAACATTGGCCACCTGACATCAGTCCTACACGCAATCTGGGACAACCTCAGATTAATGAGGGAAACCTGTATTGGTCAAAATAAACTGTTGTCCAGGGTTGAGCTAATTATGGGCTGAATGCTTAACTACTAGTTTGTTCAACTTTTCTGATATTGAATAAAGCATGGAATTTTTAAGATTTCTTGTTATTTGGGGGATTTTTTAGTGTAATTTGTAACCAGGTGTATTCTTTCAATGCGTGGGAAATCTTCCTATATATCAAGTAATACATACACTTGTTTCATGGTAGCAGTCTAAGTCTCCTTACTTACATCCCCTTATACTTAATTTGATTCTTCTAACTATGAGTTGCCATGGTCTGTATTAATCCTTAAAGGAATTCTATCAATCTGTTAATAAGACGAGCAGTTAAGGAGATTTCTCCACAGACTCAGGTTACTTTAAATCATAACCTACTATCTGCTTCTATAATTATGATTCCTTATAGGGATGTTGGGTTTAAAGTCCAAAAGTAGGGAAATTGTGAGGAAACTTTACTGAATTGTTTGAACACAGCCCTTCAAAGCTGGGAACCTAAACCTGTTACTTAAGACACCAGATTCCTTTAATGCTTAATTCAAGACCCAGGTTATACTGACCAGAAACCCAGGCAGCTTTAAAGATGGATGAAAGGAATTCAATTTTTGTCCCACTATACATCTCAAGCAACAAGTGTCTTATTTGGAAATGCCTGTCTGCGGGCCAATCAGTTACTACTTCTTTGTTACTTTGTTTGAATCCTATATAAAGTGTAATTACAGACACAAGAGGAATAAGTCATCTTCTTTCAGTTCTCCCCTCTGCTGAAAGACATCATAAACTTCTTTCTAAATTATTCCAGTTTAGGAAAAGTCTTATTCTAAACTAACAGTGTCTATCATTCTAGACTCCCTCCAATGGGGACTATTACAATTTATTGCCATTTTTGCACATTTTCAGGGTGTGAGGTAAAACCTCAGGGTTGATTTGATTTGCATTATTTCTCTTATTATTAGTGATCTGGAGCATCTGTGTGGTAGTGGAGTCAGGATTTTTTCTGGAGGTGATCTGTGAGTTCTTTCAACCAATATTTAATTTTCTGTGTTCAGAAGTTCTGGGAATTTCTCATTTATTATTTGTTACATTGTAATGTTAGAGGTTTTGGTACTGTTATGTTTTGGTGGGAGACAAGATCTTTCTACATGTCCTGTCTTTGAGATTAATATGTTTTGCTTCCACAGGAAGCATATTTTCTCTTAAAGTGATTGTTGGGACTTTTTACTTCTCTTCTAAATCAGTCTTCATTTCTATATTCCCAATCTACTGTTGTCTCATTTGTTTCTTTGGTAAGAGGTGCCATCCCAGATTCCAGGTTTTCTACTCTGCTCATCATGTTTTCTCATAAATTCTGCTCTTTCCAAGATGGCAGAGTAAAAGCAGGAACTTGCTGAGCTCCCACATCAACCACCTCCAATACCTGTAAAATATGACTCTAAATAAATTTTAGAGCTACAGAACCCACAAAGTGACAGAGAGAAACAAATCTCCGGCTGAAAGCAGCCTGGCAGGCTAACAGAAAAGGCCTATGGCACCAAAATGGGAGCCCAACTCAGTCCCACCTGAGCTGCATGGGCCCAGACACAGGTCAGCCCTGACCAGTGGCACAGACTGGCCAGAGCAGACTTCAGGAGAGTGAATCACTGGCAGCTCTGGCAGTTTCCAGACTTCTCAACCCAGAAACACCAAAGAGAAAGTAAAAGGTCAGTGGGGAACTCAGTTGGAACTGGGTGACAGAAGAGCACAGTCCGGCCCCTAACCCTAAAGCAAGAGGTATGCCATGTGGCTGCCTCTGGAACTCCTGGCCTGCAGGCTGCAGGGGAACCAAGAGACCATTTAGAAGGTAATCGCTCTTGCTTTGACCTGCTTGGAACTGGGTCACAGTCTTGGGTGGTGGTCCTGGGGTGTGTGGCCAATGTGCCAGAGCTTGTGGTGGCTGTAGAGAGGGTGCCCTCCTCATAACTCTGATGATATTTCTGAAAACCCCAGCAATTTGGGACACAGCTCTCTCCACTCTGGAAGCAGAGTTCTACCATGGCAAAGAGTTCAAAAGTCAAGAAACTGGCTGGCAAGATGAGCAAGCAGAGGAAGTGTAATCAGACCATAGAATCCTTTTTTAGGCAAAAAAGGATCAAAACATGGAACCAGAAGAAGACAACAAAGTCAAAACTCCTACATCAAAAGCTTCCAAGAAAAATAGGAACTGCTTATAGGCCATGGAGGAGCTCAAGGATTTTGAAAATCAAGTAAGAGAAGTAGAGGAAAAATTGGGAAGAGAAATAAAATGATGCAAGAAAAATGAGTAAACAGCTTGCTAAAGGAGACTCCAAAAAATACTGAAGAAGGTAACCACTTAAAAAACAGACTAACTCAAATGGCAAAAAGAGGCCCAAAAAGTCAATGAGAAGAATGCCTTTAAAAAGCATATTTGGCTAGCTAGAAACAATTTCAAAAACTCACTGAAAAGAAAAATCCTTCAAAATTAGATTGGAGCAAATGGCAGCTAATGACTTTATGAGAAATCAAGATATTATAAAAGAGATCCAAACATATGAAAAAATAGAAGCCAATGTGAAATATCTCATTGGACAAACCAGTGACCTGGAAAACAGATGCAGAAGAGATCATTTAAAAATTATTGGACTACCTGAAACCATGATCAACAAAAAAGCCTAAAAATCATCCTTCAAGAAATTCTCAAGGAAAACTGCCAATAGATAGAACCAGAAGGCAAAAGAAAAATGGAAAGAATTCACTGATCACCTCTTGGAAAAAAAATCCCAAAAAGAAAACTCCTAGGAATATCATAGCCAAAATCCAGAGTTCCCAGGTCAAGGAGAAAATATTATAAGCAGCCAGGAAGATACAATTGGAGTATTGTGGAAACACAATTAGGATAACACAAGATCTAGCAGCTTCTACATTAAGGGACTGAAGGACTTGGAATATGATATTGTGGAGGTCAAAGGAGCTAGGATTAAAACCTAGAGTTACCTACTGTAATGGGAATGGTAATTTGAAGATCTCCAGCAAAACTGAGTATAATGTTTCAGGGGAAAATATGGTGTAATGGTAATGAAATTCGAAGATCCCTTTGTACTGGAAAGATGACAGGTATTTAGCACCTAGTTTCAAATTAGACCTCTGTTAAAGAAACAAAAAGTATGAACCCCTGCTGCTGATGTGACAGGAAGGAACAAGAAAGAGCTATACTGTATATAAAGAAGAGCACAAGGTGGGAAAGTCAGAACCTCTTGGGCTGAGCACCTGAAGGTGAGGTGCTGCTGCTGGCCTGGAACTTAAGTGGAGAAAGTGATTCTGATTTTGAGAACAAAGCTGCTGAAGATTTCTGAGGGCCAGCTGGAGCTCCCAAAGACCGAGGAAGCATGACTATGGTGTACATATTCTATATAAATGTTGTTGTGGCTTTGTTAATGTGCACGAATATTCTTGTGGCTTTGTTAAGCTTTGTCTTCCCAGGAATAGAATCTGTGAAGGATTTGAGAGGGACTGGACACTGTAAACTCCAACATGGACCAGGAACTGTACAGAGAGCTGGACAAGGAGCTGGGAGCTGTCAGCCTTTGAATTCAGGTAGCAGATGGTTAGATTCAGGCAGAAAGTGGGACCATGTAAGAGGAGCCATGAAAGCTGAAAGCCTGCCCTGAATCAAGATGTAAAGACCTCTCTGTGCGTACTGAGTAGTGAAATTGTGATTTACTTGTGACCCAAGGGTGGATTGCCTGTGTATTTCCCACTACCCCTTAAGAGGGTATTGAGTAGTGATTGATGACTGAATAGTGACTGATGACTAAATAGTGAGTGATTTGTAACTTAGTGTACCCCATGAGTAGAGGAGGACTTTGACCTTTCGTACTTTATGACTGAATGATTGAGCTACTAAGTGATTGATGGACTAAATGACTGTGCTTTGTTCAAAACTATGTGACCACTTTGGTGAAAACTATATGTCTATTTTAGTGATAAGTGGTTGAGTTATTATGTCATTGTGAATGCTGTATTTTGATTTTCTGTAATGAGTTGTAACACTGTGAATGCTGTACCTTGAATTTCTGTGAATGTTTTCCTCTGATTTGTTATTGAATAAATAGACTGTTCATTATACTATGTAATCAGAACCTTGAAAGCTGTTCACAGCAGCTGTCCTCTGGAAAGCTGCTTGTGCTTGGCTTAACATATGGTCATTCAATGAAATATAGGATTTTCAAGTATTCTTTATGAAAATACCAGAGCTGTACAGAAAATCTGACTTTCAAATACAAGAAGCAAGAGAAGCATGAGAAGGGGAAACAGGAAAAAGAAATCATAAGGAACTTATTAAATTTGAACTATTTAAATTCCTACATGGAAAAACAATTGTTTTAACTAACTCATGAGACTTTCTCAGTATGAAGATAGTTGAAGGGAATATATATATATATACACACACACACATACATATATAGGAGGGTGAATGTGTAAATGGAAGAAATGGGAGAAAGACCCATATGTACAAAAATGTTTATAGCAGCTCTTTTTGTTGTGGCAAAGAATTGGAAATTAAGGGGGTGTCCATCAATTGGGGAATGGCTGAACAAGTTGTGGTATATGCATGTTATGGAATATTATTGCGCTATAAGAAACGGGGAGCAGGCGGTCTTCATATTTACCTGGAGAGGCTTAAAAGAACTGATGCTGAGTGAGAAGAGTAGAACCAGGAGGAATTTGTACACAATTACAGACACAATGCATGTGTGATGACCAACTTTGATAGACTGGACTCTTCTCAACAATGCAGGGATATAAGTCAATCCCAAAAGACGCATGATGGAGAGAAAAACGTGCATCCAGAGAAAGAACTAGAAAGAACTAAATTTATATCCAGGTGGAAGCAAAATACCTGATCTTTTTCGTCCTCTTATTTGATTTTATGTCCTCTTTACCATTTTTCATTCCAGCTGGTACAATCCATCCTTATAACCTGACCATTGTATAATGTGAAAGTATTTACAGATCCTATACTTGATTATAAGACGCCATGGGGGAGAGGGGAAGGAGGGGGACAAAATGTGAAATTCAAGGAATTGTGGAATTGAATCCTGTAAACTAAAAGGAAACAAACAAATTAATAAATTAAAAATTGAATTAAAAAAAAAAGTGATGGGTTTCTGGGGCAACTAGGTAGTGCAGTTAATAGAGTACCAGCCCTGGAGTCAGGAGGACCTGAGTTCAAATGCAGCCTCAGACATTTGAACTCAGGTCCTTTCCAGCTTTATATAATTCCAGTAGGAGCTGGTGATATTCTTAGGGATTCTGTGACTTAATATGGCTGACACTGGAACTTTTATATAAAAAAAGGCAGTGAGAAGATCTGGATAGGATTAAGGAGTGGCAAATAGCCTGGTGTTGCCCAGGTGAGACAGTAATTAAGTGGTCAAGAGCCAAAGTGAAAGGACACTCTTTTCTTAAAATGAGTCAGATTATAAGCAAGCCCTGTCCATTTCAGTCCAAAGTCCAGAATTCCTTGAAGGCAGAAGTCCTAAGGGGTCCAATCATAAAACTGAATGTCTTATGTTAAAGATATGACTCTCATTTGTAAAGAAAATATGTTATGCTAATTTTCATTAATATTTAACAAATATTTACAAATTCTTAATACCTTAAGGTATTAAGGACATTATAAATTTAAAGCACTATGTAAACATAAGTCATTATCTATTTTTTAATTGAAAACAAATTCAAAGTCCACAACACAAATACCCTTCAATTTAAAAAGTAGAAAGTTTATATTACCTGTTGGATTCCTACTGCATAAGTTTTCAAAAAGAATTCTGAAAATTCAAAGTATTCCTTGGTCACATTTCCAGGGCTTCCATATCTTAAAACACACAAAGAAAGGGTTTCAGTACTCGAATTTTTAAAAGTAAAGCAAGCATTAATGAGAACAGTGTCTTGAACACAAAAAGACATCAGTGAATATTTGTTAAATGAATAAACAGTTTCTATTCATAAATTTAGGGCTGGCCCTAAGTATAGGTAAAGTTGCACACAAACGTAATTTCTGAAATTCACTCTAGTCTTACACACGTCCCTCAGTCACAATGAATTGGATCTTCATTTTCATCTGATCTCCAGTCCCTTGACATATGTCTCTCCCCATTCTGGCTTCATATCAATTTTAACCCTACGATCAGCAACCATGATGATTCATCCACCCCAGAATGTCTTATCTCTTACTTTTTCCTCTCACACTTTACCATTATAGACCTTCTAATCTTGAACCCTGAGTGACTCAAACATTCAGATTGATCCACTCCTATTCCAGGGATGCCACAAAAAGTACTGAAACTGTATGTACTTCACACATTGCAAATTTCTGATACTTAAGTCCTACAGTTTTATAAGCCATTTTTCAATGATTTCTACCTCATTCCACACAATTTCAAAACTTTTCTTCTCAAAGCCTTCTTCCACCCTTCTATGGATGACTTAGCTTCCTACTTTACTGAGACAATCATAGCTTTCAACATACACTTCCTCTTACACACTGTAAGCACTCAAAAACAGTCTTCTTAAATTGCGTTTCAAAGAAATTAGCAAATCCTATTCAAACAGATAAAGATGAGAAAGAAGCCAAGGCAGCTAGGTGATGCAATGAATAGAGCACTGGCCCTGGAGTCAGAAGCACTTGATTTCAAATCAGGCCTCAGACACTTAACTAGCCATGTAACCTTGGGCAAGTCACTTAACCCCAACTGCCCTGCCTTCCTCCCGGAAGGAAGGAAGAAAGGAAGGAAGGAAGGAAGGAAGACCAGACTCACATTTGAGGTTCAAATAGTTTTTTTCAGGCTAAGTATCCTTAAGCGACCTCAGGAAATTTTTTTTCTTTGAAGCAACTCTGGATGTATAGTATTTAAATTGCAATGAGGTCTCTCCTCCTACAGGTTCTATTTTTCCTTTTTAAAATCACCTTTCTCCCAGAATATTTCCTTTCATACAAATTAGTTATTTCAGCTCACAGCACATTTCTGGAACTAACATGATTTAAAAAAAAAAAAAGAAGTATTTTTTTTTAAAATCAGAGTTTTGCATAAAACTTCTAGTTATGAAGTAAACAAGTCATTTACAAACTCTAGCATGGAATAAAGGGATTCTACTCTTCCTGAAAACTCCTTGGCTGCATTCCAAGAATCATAGCAATGTTATTTCTATAATATGAGAAGCATGTAGAAATAAACTGCTGAAGGTGATCAAGTCAAAACCTATCTATTCTCATAAACACAAGTCTGCTTAGGGGAAAAAACTAGAAGTAACTTTTCCCTCTGAGATTGCAAGTGACATATAACCTTATGCTCTATAGCTCTGAAAGGGAAGAATCCCACAACGAAGGAAATACTAAAAGATGTAAATATAAACATTAGAATATTACCGTTCAAAAAGACGAGATACAATGTGTAATGCCCACTTCTTACATTTCCACCATACCAGTTCTGGTCTATCATCTTCATCAATCTGTAAAGTCTCCTAAAAGAACAAATATACATTAATGGCCATCAATGAAATCAACTGTTAAGTACCTATGTGCTAAGACTACCATAGCAAGAACTGGATATATAAAGACAAAGGCAAAAAATCATAAGCATAACTAACAGCATATAAACTTCTATTATAGGTTAAACTTAGTCATTTCGAACTAAAGTCTAATTTGTTTTTTGTTTTGAACAAAATAGTCAATTTGAACACAATACTTCAAAATGGATTTTGGCTAAATATAAACAATGTTATCACCTTTCTTTGTGTATAATTCTTTTATTTTTTATATATAAATATATGTATGTATATATACATATATATTTATAATCTGGCTCTGATGGGGTACAGGCTCTGGGAACCCACTTGAACTCTCTGAATATTCTCTCTTACCCTTAAACTAGCCTAGCCCTCCAGTGTCTGTTATCTTTGAATGCCTTCCTCTACTTCCCACCCTAGATCCTATCTAAAACCCTAATTCTCTTTGTTCTTGGCTTCTGACCTCTAGTCACCCCAGCCTACTGGCTACTCCCAAACGGACCCTCCTAAACCCCTCCTCTAGTCACCCCAGACTACTTGGCCAACCCTAGATCCCTCCCACAGTCTTTCTGTACATAAGATCCATCTCTGCCTCCATAAAGGTGCTCAGATTCAATCTGGTCTGCTTGTCAGTACAAGTGTTAAAAATGCTCAGATTCATTAAGAGTCTAGCCAATGCTCAGATTTCTTAAGAGTCTGGCCAATATGGTGGATCTTTAATGAACTCTGTTTTTCTTTGGTTGAAAGAAGGCTTGAGTGGAATTCATATATCACCATTAGGGGGTGCCAGCAACCCTAAACCTCAACAGCTCCAACCCACTTCTCCAGACTTATTACATATTTTCTTTCACCCACTCGGTGATCCAGCTAGCCTAGTTGCTGTTGTTCATATACAGCATTATATGTCTTATGAGCTTCCTCCTCACCTCTGTCTCTTAGAATCCTTCAAAGTTTAGTTCAAGTTCAAGTAACACCTTCCATATGTGAGGTCATTCCTGAGACCCACCCAAGACTAGTGATCCCATCCCCAAATTATCTTGTATATAATGTGTATTTACTTGTTTGTGTAAATACTGTTTCCCACCAACAGACTCTAGGCTCCTTAAGTATAGGTATTATATCTGGCACATTAAAAAAAACCACTATTGACCAATTTCTTCCCATATTCAAAAGGCTTTTTTACGATCTTTTGGCTACAATGACACAATGCTGAAAACACAATATCAGAACCAAGAAACAGCAATAAATGTAACAGGAAAAAACTGGAGGCCTTCACAATAAGAACAGGGGTAAAGCAAAGATATCTATTACTACTACAATTATTTGGCATAGTGTAGTATAGAAATTATATATGTGTTTAATTTCAATACTATAATATATATGTGTGTACGTATATATTCAGATATATGTGTATACATATATACAAATATATGTATATATTATACATATACATATGTGTATATACGTGGACATGTGTATATGTCCCTGTATATATATGCATGCATACACACAATTGTTGTTTAGCCATCTTCAATTCTTCATGACCCCAGAGACTATACCACACCACACCAATATTGTCCATAAGGCTTTCTTTGCAAAAAAATTGGAGTGATTTGCCATTTCCTTCTAAAGAGAGGTAAAGTGACTTGCCCAGGGTCACACAGCTAGTAAGTGACTACGGGCCACAAATGAACTCTGGTCTTCCTAACTCCAAACCCAGTGCTCTAACAACTCAGCAACCTAGCTGTGCATACTGCATAATAAAGAAATGTTACCATTAGTAGTAACAAAATAAATATAAATTGAAAAAAATAAACATAAGCAAAGGAGAAACAAAATTATCAATTATTAAAGATGAAATGAACATCTATTTACAGGACCTAGAAAGTCAACTAAAATATTCATGGAAATATTTTAACTTTACCAAAGTTACTGGATACAAAATCAATCTATATAAATCATCACTATTTTGAAAATCTATCTACCAAGACACTCACTATATAAATATTACTATAAAACACTCTTTACAAAAACAGACAAATAAATATTGATTGTTCATAGAGATCCTGAGCCCATATAATAAAAATAACAATACTGCCTAAGTTAATTAGGTCACTGAGTGTCATACCAGTTAGACTACCAAAGATTACCTTATAGAGTTAGAAGAAAATAATCAAATCTACATGTAATAACAAAAAAATCAAAAATCTCAATGGAAATAATGAAAAAATTGGGAATAAAGGAGGCCTAAGTGGAACCACATCTCAAAACAGAAAGCAGTCATCACTAAAACTTCCTGTTCAAATGTTAGCAGTAGCAATTAGAAAAGAAAAATAAATCAAAGGAATCAAGTTAGGCGAAGACACCAAGCTATCACTCTTTGCAGATGATATGATGATATACTTAGAGAATCCTAAAGAATCAAGTAAAAAACTACTTGAGACAATAAATAAATTTGGCAAATTGCAGGATATAAAATAAACCCACATAAATCCTCGGCATTCCTGTATATTTCTAATGAAATTCAATAGCAAGAGATAGAAAGAGAAATCCCATTTAAAGTTACTGTAGACATTGTAAAATATTTGGGAATCTATCTGCCAAAACAAACCCAGGATCTATATGAACACAACTACAAAACACTTTTCACACAAATAAAGTCAGATCTAACTAATTGGAAAAACATCAATTGCTCATGGCTGGGTCAAGCTAATATAATAAAAATGACAATTATACCTAAATTAAATTATATACTTAGTGCCACACTTTACCAAAAAACTACTTTATAGAGCTAGAAAAAAATAGTAACAACATTCATTTGGAAGAACAAAAGGTCCAGAATATCAAAGTAATTAATGAAAAGAAATGCTAGGGAAGTGGACTAGCTATACCAGATTTTAATCTGTATTATAAAGCAGCAGTCATCAAAACTACTTGGTCCTGGCTGAGAAACAGAGTAGTGGATCAGTGGAATAGATTGGGTACGTGAGACTCATTAGTCAATGACTATAGTAATCTTCTGTTTAATAAGCTCAAAGACCCCAGTTTTCAGGATACAAACTCACTATTTGACAAAAACTGCTGGGATAAATGGAATACAGTATGGCAGAAACTAGGCATAGACCATTATCTAACATCATATATCAAAATCAAGTCTAAATGGGTGCATGATATAGGTATAAAGGCTGATACTGTAAGCAATCTGGGAAAACAAAGAATAGTTTACCTGTCAGATTTGTGGAGAGGGGAAGACTTTATGACCAAACAAGAATTAGAGAGCATCATAAAATGAAAAATGGATAATTTGGTTAGATTAAATTGAAAAGCTTCGGTACAAACAAAGCCGATGTAACCTAGATTAAGAGGAAAGTGGAAAATTGGGAAAGAATTTTTATAACTTATGTCTCTGATAAAGGCCTTATTTCTAAAATATACAGAGAATGGAGTCAAATCTATAAGAATACAAGTCATTCCCCAACTGATAAATGGTAAAAGGATATGAACAGGCAGTTTTCAGAGGGTGAAATTAAAGATATCTATAAGCATATGAAAAAATGCTCTGAATCACTATTGATTAGAGAAATGCAAATCAAAACAACTCTGAGTTGAGCAAGTTACTTAACCCCGATTGCTTAAAAAAAAATGAAACATAAAAAAAAACAACTCTGATGTACCATATCTCACCAGTCAGATTGGCTAAAATGACAAAATTGGAAAATGACAAATGCTGGAGAATATGTGAAAAAATTGGAACACTGATGTTGCTGGTGGAGTGGTGAACTGATCCAACCAACCATTCTGGAGAGCAATCTGGAATTATGCCCAAAGGGCATGATAATTTCATACCCTTTGACCCAGTAATACCACTTCTAGGGTTGTATCCCAAAGAGATCATAGAAGTGGGAGGAAGACCCATATGTACAAAAATATTCATAGCAGCTCTTTTTGTGGTGGCAAAGAATTGGAAATTAAGGGGGTGTCCATCAATTAGAGAATGGCTGAACAAGTTGTGGCATATGCATGTAATGGAATACTATTGTGCTATAAGAAACGAGGAGATGGACTTCATATTTACCTGGAGAAGCTTATATGAACTGATGCTGAGTGAGAAGAGTAGAAACAGGAGAAATTTGTACACAATTACAGACACAATGTTATGTGTGAAGACCAACTTTGATAGACTAGACTCTTCTCAGCAATGCAGGGTTATAAGTCAACCCGAAAAGACTCATGGTGGAGAGAGATTTCTACAACCAGAGAAAGAACTAGAAAAACTGTGTTTGAATCCAGATTGAAGCAAACTACCTGCTCTTTTTTTTTCTCGTTTGGTTTTGTTTCCTCTTGTTGTGCCGAAAGGAGCGAGACAAGAGACCCCTGAGAGTAAAATTTGGAAGTTGATTTTATTATCCGTAGGACTGTTTGGGGTCAGGCCCAAATCAAACAGTGAGTCTGCACAGACTATGTGTGGGCTTTTAAAGGGATGCCACAAGGCCAACAGTTAAGTATTACTCAAGCAGAAACTTGCAGAGGCCAAGAACAGTGATTGGTCAGTACACACCTAGAAATGCCCAAAGGTGCCAAATTTCCCTGACCCGGAAGCCCGCCCACTTCTTTGGAGGTGAGCTGACTGAGTAAAGGTGGAGATCTGTTGGGAGAGAGTGGAACTGACCCATCAGTCTGCTCACTTCCCTGAGGGAGGACTGAGGTTGGGGGAAGGGAAAACCAGGTAGCCAGGTACACTCTTTCCCATTGTTTTATTACATCTGATAAAATCCTTCTTTATAACCTGACTAATATCTAGTGTGAAAGTATTTCCAGATCCTATACTTGATTGTATGCGCCATGGAGGTGGGGGGAAGGAGGGAGGGAGAGAAAATTTGAAACTCAAGGAATTGTGGAACTGAACCTTATAAACTAAAAGTAAACAAATAAATTAAATTAAAAAAAAAAAAACTTCCTGTTCAGGTACAGAGGAGTTGGAAGAGAAAAGCAGAGAAAGCAGATTTGTGTTTGGGAGGAAAAAACCATTTACTGCCAGTTAAAACAAACTGATCAGCAGAACAGATTAGGTATACAGAACATACAGAAGCAAATAGCAACAGATAAACCCAAAGACACCAAATATGGAGATAAGGAGTCATTCATTATTAAACAAAAAACTGTTTAGCAAACTACAAAGTAGTCTGGGAAACTTCAAAGAGGTAAAGACCAACATCTTACAACAATTTTTTTGTTTTTTTCTTTCTTAAAGAACAGGTTTAACCTCAAACTACTTTGGCTCTCTTTGATTGGCCAACAATAGGTCCCAGGCCAAGCCCTGCTTGGTCATTGTTTAGGCCCAGAAGGAATGTAAATAGCAATTGTTTGGTTTTGGCCAGAAACCCTAAGGATCTTCCCTTCCCAGATGGATTTTTTTAAAACTAGGTAAAGAGGCCATTCTCTACCTCATTTCTTATTAAGCCTCAATCACTGAATGGGTGTTGTCTCAGTCAGCCTGAAAAAGCCAAGGTCCTCACTGCATCATGGGCCATCTCCAGTTATTCCTGATCTATATCTATATCCTGTATCTATATCTAGCTACTGGACCCAGATGGCTCCAGAAGAGAAAGTGAGGCTGGTGACCTTGCACAGACCCTCCCTCACTTAAATCCAATTCACTTGCATGTCATGAAATCACCTCTCTTGATGGTATGATATTCTTTGAGAACAAAGGACAAACAACATCTCACAACATACCCCCAAAAAAGCTCTAACTGGGAATGGGTCTTAGACTCCACATTCCAAACTCTGCTTGGCTTCCACTTTATGGAAAAAGTGCTGTGTGGGATACGAAGACCCTAACCCAAATTGACTACTCAGAGAACTCTCAAAGTGAAGGTAGAAAGATTTATTAGAATCTCGCGAGAAGTGGGTGGACCAGTCTCTGGGACAGCACCCAGAGAGAGGAGGCCAGGGTACAGAAGCTAAAGCTGGGTTAAATAAGCAAGGGTTACATGCCCCTCCCAAACATTAACCTAATTATTACTAATGAGGCTCTAATATTGTCAGATAACATACATAATACATGAGGTCCACTACGCAATTGCAGTAACAACCTCAGAATACTGTACCCCCTTCAGTCTAACCTAGATACATCCTTATTTGGGCATGGGTGCCCCAAGGCCACTGCCTGTTCCCTGATTGGTCAAATCCACCTACTGCTGTCAGCTCCTTCCATTCTACATTGTTTCATTTTAGTATTATCTATTAACTGGGAACTCAACTCCCTTCCAAGGCTACTGCTTCAACTCCCTGAAGGACTAGGAACTCAACTTCCTCCCAAGGCTACTGCCTCAACTCCCCCAAGGCTACTGTCTGTTACTTTTTATCAGTAGTGTAGTTCAGCAATTCTTGCAGTTCTGTAGAAACTTAACCCTTTGTTACCTCTCACACTACCATTCCTTTCCCCAAACTAAAAACACATCTAATTTGGTCTCAATCGTTAATCCAATCAATTGTATTAATACTCAGTAGCTCTTACATTACCTTGAAACACAATGACTTACATATACCGTGTTTCCCCGATAATAAGACCTATCCCGAAAATAAGCCCTCCCCTTACTGTGTAAGATTCCTCTAAAATAAGCACTCCCCCGAAAATAAGCCCTATTGAGATTGCTACTGTAGTGCAAGTGATCCCCTGCGCTACACACTACATTACGGTACCCTCTGTATGCACCGTTCCCCCCCCCCCGTGAAACGCACACCGCGCTCCGAGCTGCATCCAATCAGAGCTGCAGTAGTGAGCGCGTCATCCTGTTCTTTATTGAATTCATTATTGAATAAAGGTACATTTTTTTGTTCACATTTACCTGTTTATTAAAATTGCTGTCAATGTTCATTAAAATAAGCCCTCCCTTGAAAATAAGCCCTCCGGTGTTTTTCTGTCCAAAAAATTTAATAAGACAGTGTCTTATTATCGGGGAAACAATACTGAACTTAGTTACAAAATACAAGGAAGTAATAAGAATGGATATATGATATTCAGAATGGGGAAACTTCACTGCAAGTCACCCCACAGAATGCCTCCTCCCATCCTCCACCCCCCAATAAGCGGATCAACTGAAATCCCTCTATCATGTACTAGACTCTGATTTTGATACTCAACACCTCAATTAACCTTCAGTTGCCATTCTCTTCTCTGCAGGGCTAGAAGGAGAAGCACTAAACTCCTCCAAAAGTCTTTCTTTGTTAGGAGGCTTACAGCCTTTCTGGTAACTCCATTTTCCAACAGCAGCTCCGTTTGGCTTTGACTCCATGAAAAAACATGCTTCCAGCTAAGAACCTCTTTCCCCCCCACACACACACCACTTCAAAGTTTCTTTTTGCGTGTGGTCTTCCCCTACTAGATAATAAGCTCCTAGAGGGTAAGGACAGTCTCTTTTTCTTATTTGTGTCCCCTGGCACTTAGGAGGTACTTGTTATTTGTTAAGACTAGAACGAAATTAAATGCTTATCTGATTAAATATGAAAGGTCATATCATAAACAAATTAGGATGTGAAAAATTATTGGTAATCATTATCTTGGAGACTCAGAGCTTCCCCCCATCCACATTTCTTCCAAAGATCAGTTTTTCTTCAGAAGGGTATTAATATCTAATCTAAAGGGTCTATTCCTGTTCATTGCATTGCCCAGACAGGTCTGGGAAAATAATGATTCCTCCTATTGTCAAGACAGGTGATATGGAAATTAATGTCTCTTTGACAAAGATTAAGTGGCATAAGTAGCATACACCAAGACCGCATTTTAATATAACCCACCTCCCAGTGTGCTGACCAACCAGTGTTGATTGGCACCCCTTGGGAACACCTATTCTTTCAAGAGCATATAACTCTCTGTACCTGCTACTCCCACATGAAGCCAGTTCTGGACCAGTTCCTTTAGGGTGGCCCAGTTCTGGCTTGCAGCTCCTATGTAATGCATGTGTGTTACCAGCCTGAGAGAAATTAAAAACCTAGAAACAACCTAATTCTGTTTGTCTTTCTTAGATCAAACTCTGTGAGGTTTACAGTAGATACTTAACAAATGTTTATTTGATTGAATATGAAAGGTCATATGAAAAGCATAAACAAATTAGAGATTAAGGAAGAAATGTTTGTCTTTCCAAACTATTGAGAGAAGAATTCACAACCAAACAAGAAATGAGAGACAATTTCAGAAAAACTTGAGATGATTTGTATGAGTTGATGTCTTGTGAAGTTAGCAGAATTAGGAAAACAATTTAAACAATACCAACACAATAAAGAAAATTAATTTTGAAAAACTTAAGAACTCTGATGAAAGCAATGACCAACTACTACCCACCTACTGACAGAAACTGAAGACAAGGACTTAACTAAAAATGCAGAATAAGAAATGCATTTTTGGATATGGTCAATGTGAGGATTTTGTTTTGCTTGGCATGCATACTTCCTTGCAATATTTATGTGTTTTATAAGGGTTTTGTTTTTCTTTTTCTTATTTAAGATGTTAAGGGATTTGTAATGGGAGGAAGAATAGGACTAGGGATTACAGATCCTCCAGTCCAAGAACAGAAAACAACAAAAGGAAGACCAGAAGGAATCACAGACAAGCAGAAGAGCTAAGAAAGTTACATGATGAATTTATATAGTTAAAAAGAAAAGCAAGCTCTAATGTAATGTAATAATGTAAAGATTCACAATTTTCACATACAATCCTCTCCGTATATTTTAAAATATATATGGAAATGCTCATTTTACTTGTTATTTGTTAAGACTAGAACAAAATTAAAATAAAATGGAAAACAAAACCACAATACCAGACTTTATGACACAAAATTGTGACATGGGCACAATCATCTTTGAATAACTTTAAATACCAAAATTTGTACTCAGTAAGTACCCCAATTCCCAATTGTAACTAAATTTTCCTCAAGGAAAATAAGCCTTTACTTACAGGGGGAACTATTCTATCAATGATAGTACGGAAGATCTCCATCCAGTGCATCATAGTTTGGTTGTTCACCAACTGAAGTGGTAATGCATACTAGGAAAGAAGAGAATGAAAAAATACATATGTTAATGTTTTGTTATGAAACACTACATTTCACTTAAACAAAGTAAAAGTCCATTATATAACATCAATAAGTAATAATGTACTACACAAAAGCAAATTTTCCAGATAATGCAATAAAAGTTTTAGGTAACTTTTTTTATTATACTACTTACTATAAAGCTTACTAAATGGTAGTTTATCCTGCCCTTTTAAAAATAGTGCATGTCAGATATAATATAGTTTTTTAATGATGCTTTGGGTTTGTATAGTACTGATGTCTTAATGTCTCTTCCTGTTTTCTCAGTCACTATTCCTGCTTCTTACAGTTTTTTCCATTATAATTTGTTGCAGTATAAAAATTCAGACAATGAATTAGAACTGTGAACACAATTAAGAGCCAAAAGTCAGTGCTGGGGGCGGCCAGGTGGCTCGGCGAGTAAGAGCACTGGCCCCAGTGTCGAGATGACCTGGGGAATCAAATCCTGGCACCACACCCAGAAATAACTGGCCATTTAACCTTGAGCAAGTTACTTAACCCCAATTGCTTTAAAAAAAAAAAAAAACTGAGTGCTGGGTTTTCCTAGAAACCACAGCATAAAAATTCAATACAGGACATGGCGATGATAATTTTACCTGGTAAAAAAGCCTTTAAAAAAAACTTATTTCCTTGTTCTCTACTAGGCTAGAAGTTTAAATTACTGAGAGGTGGCATTATGGTATACTTATAAGTGAAACATTTTAACAAAAATATACTTTTGCCCAGAGTAAAAGCAGATCCCTGCCGGAAGAGATGGTAAGAGGAAAAATATACTAAATAACAAATAAGCAAGGCTATGTTAATTAACACACACACAGATATAGATAGATAGATAGATGTATTTATGTATTGTGTATATTTACATTATACATATATACACATATGTACATTCTACTTTCCTCAGTAATTGCCTTTTCTACCCAAAAGATACCAAATCTAAAACTACAACAACTATGGCTTTCTTTCTCAGACTGCTATAAGGGCAATGAGACAGAAATGTTCTGCAACCTGTCCAAAATTACTTGTCATGCATGAAGTCAGGAACAGAATGAACCCAACTCTCCTGACTTAAGACATTCTCCTGGCTAGGATTTAAATAACCAAGCACAGTCAAAACAGAACTTGCAAATGACAATGTAAGAAAGATGTCATTGACAAGCCCATTTTTTTGCCCAAAATCCATCCAGATCCCTGAAAATCTTCCAAAAACAATCACTATACAAAATTCTTACCCATCAATATGCATTCTACCTTTTCCCTGATGTCTTCCCCATTTTTTTAAGATTCCAATATCCCTATCATTTCGTTCTAAACAGAACTCTCCTATAATATACCAAAACAAAGGGCAATGTTTTCATGAGAAAATTAGACCGATGACACTCTGGATCCTTTATTCTAGTAACTTTAATTTTGAACCAAATACATTTTTTCTATTTATTGTCACTTTTTTCCCCCTTTTCTTCCTCTAACCAAGATACCCAAGATATGCTGAGGGAAATGGGGGTAGGGGAGAGGAAGGTAGACCTAGTTAGGTGGTCAGGATTCATGACAGTGAACAATCTGGTTGTGCCCCCAAGATTTTATGTAAGAAAAAAGACCATGCCAATGATCAACTACATCATCTTTCCTTTTCCCCTGCAAATGAACAAAAATAAATTATCACACCAAAAATACTTTCTTTCTGTTACTAGGTATCTCAAGTAACACCACCCTGACCAGGCCATAAGAACCTTGAGGGCATGTGTTATTTAAACATTTATTTTTTTTAGTACTATGTACTCTATATGGTTATGCCTAATAAATTTTTACTCTTGTTTTATGGATCTGCTCTAGCAAAAACATTTATGAGTTGCAAATATTATGTCTAGATTCAAATACCAAGACCAGTCAATTAACATGTTATTCAGAACCCAAGCTTCTGTTCTCTCTTCTGCTACACCTTTCACATGTATTGTCTCCCCTATTAAAATGTGACTCCTTGAGAGCAGGTACTGAGGAAATCTAAATTCCTGAGAAGTGGCACTGTAGTACACTTAGAAGTGAAACATATTTTGACAAAAATATATTTTTGTCCAGAGTAAAGGGAGATCCCTGAAGAGATGATAAGACAAAAAATATACCAAATTCTTTGTACCCCAGTGTTTTGCACAAGGTATTTAATAAATGCTTCCTTCATCCATTCATTCATTCATCAATCTGAATTCTGGGTAAGAGAGAAGACTCCTTTTCTCAAACATTGCACGCAACTATAATTTATAGTAAAACTACAATAAAGAATACAAGTAAAAGAGCAAAGCACGGCATAGTATTAAAAAACATTCAAGGAATGAAATTTTGGTTTAAAAGCATCAGAAAGGGGGGAGGAGGGTCAAGAAGGACTTTGAATGTCAAACAGGATTTTATATTTGATCTTGGAGGTAACAAAGAGCCACTGGAGATAAGGGGGAAGTGATATGGTCAGACCTGTTATTTAGGAAGGTCCATGACAGCTGAATGGAGGATGAAATCTGGAGTGGGGAGAGACTTGTAGTAGGCAGACCCACCAGCAGGTTACTGCAATGGCCTAGGCAGGAGTTGATGAGAGCTTGCGTAGGGTGGTGGCAACGTCAAACAAGAGATGGAGACATATGTATTATAAAGATAGAAATGATAGGACTTGGCAACAGATTGGATAAGAGTGGTGAAAAATTAAGGATGAAACATAAGTTGTCAGTTTCAGTGACTAGAAGAAGAGTAGTGGTCTCAACAGCAACAGGGAAGTAGGGAAAAGGGTAGGATTTAGGTTCTGGGGAGAAAGATAATGAATTCCATTTTGGATATGTTGAGTTAAGATGTCTATAGCACATCCCTTTTAGATGTCCAGTAGGCAGCTGGGAGGTGAGCAGAAACTGAAAGTCAACAGAGAGAATAGAATGAGATAAGCAGATCTGAAAATTATTAGCATACAGATGATAACTGAATCCATGGGAGCAAATGAGATCACCAAATGGTAGAGAAAGAGAAAAGAAGAGGCCCTAGGACAGAGAACTGTTGAATAACCAAAAATTTTTAGGAAATTTTTTCTGATGTTAAGCCTAAATTTTTTTCTTCCCGAGGCTAAACATTCCCAGTTGTGTCAACCAGTCCTTATACATGGCATGATCTCAAGTGGCTTAACCATACTGACTACCCTTCTCTGGTTACCCTACTTACTAAAATGCGGCACCAAGAACAGAACACAATACTCCAGGTGTGGACTAACAAACTCAAGAGTACAATGATTAAATAATCACCTCCTTATTTCTAGACACTATACCTAACGCAGCACAAGTTTGTTTTCCTTTTCATTTTTTTGTTTTGTTTTTTGGGCTCATACCACACTCTTGCTGAGTTTTAAGTCCACTCACATCTACAATGTTCTTTTAAACAAACTGATCACTGGTCACAGTTCCCTCATTAATAAGTAGCAAGATACCCTGAGAAAAAGATAAGAGACAGCATATAACTGGGGGTAAAAATATTGCTACCAACTCAAGTACCACCTCCCCTTAACACCTAATGGAGGCATCACAAAAGACAAGCCATGATTGATTTTTCAACCCAGACCCTTGTAACCCAGGGGAACAAAACCCATGGAGATCTGGCCTGGCAACTATCTTTTTTTTTTTAAGCAATTGGAGTTAAGTAACTTGCTCAAGGTTACACAGCCAGTTATTTCTGGGTGTGGTGCTAAGTATCTGAGCCAGGATTTGATCCCCCAGGTCATCCTGACACTGGGGGCCGGTGCTCTTACTCACTGCGCCACCTGGCCACCCCTCTGGCAACTGTCTTTGCCAGTCATACAGTCCCTGCCTCCTTAGAAGCCACAGCTACTGGAGATCCTCAGCACCCAAGCGATTAGCACTGTGAAATCAATCATTCAAACAATAAGCATTTAAGAATCTACAACATGGGGGGGGAGGGGACGGAGCCAAGATGGCGGAGTAGAAGCACAACCCTCCCAGGGTTCCAGCTTCCACCCTCCCCAATCCATGTAAAAAGGGGAATCTAAACAAACTTTGGAGCTGCAGAACCCATAAAATGACACAGAGAAGCTAACCTCCCACTGAGAACATCCCGGCAGGCCGACGCTTTGGGAGCCGAGCCCAGCCCCACGCCAAGGCTTTAGCCCCAGGGCGGGCCTGACCAGCCGCCAGCCAGAGGGACCCCAGATCAGCAGCAGCCGTGGCCGTTTCCAGATTTATCAATACATAGATGCGAAGGACAAGTTCTAATAAAGAATAATAGCGGGCGACGGTGCGGTGGCCTGCGCGGGAAGGTGCGGCGGGGGCAGCATGGCGGGCGCAGGCCAGGAAGGCACAGCGGCCTGTGCGGGAAGGTGTGGAGGACGCAGGCCTGGAAGTGGCCTGATCAACTCGGAGGGCAAGTCTTCCCACCAACCACAAGGTCCACTACCAGGCCTATCACCAAAGGGCTGGGACTGGAAAGAGCAAGGTAAGAAGCAAATACAGGGGCCCCTATACTGGACAGCAAACACTGCTGGGGCTACCACTTCATAGCCCAGAAATCTTTTTTTTTTTTTAAAGCCCCTTACAGGACCTCCAAAGACAAGGATGGCAGAGTGAACCCCACTTGCTCCAAACCCCCCCTCTGACCCTGAAAATATAGTAACTCTTGCCCCAGGGCAAAACCCTCTACAGTAAAGGCTTGGGATCCTAGAGGAAGGGCGTGGCTAGGACACTGCCTCAAAATGGGTAGAAAGACTACAAAGACAAAGACTCTAGAGTCCTACTATCCTCAGAGGGAAGAACCAACCTCAGAGGGAGACACTGTGGACTCCACACCCACAGCTGAGACTTCAACAGGGAATGGATCCCAAGCACAGAAGGCTCTCCTAGATGAGATCAAAAGGAACTTTGAAAGCAAAATGAGAGAGATAGAAGACAAAATGAATAATTCTCTCAAAACGAAAATAGCAGAATTTGAAAAACATTATAATGAGGAAAACATCTCTCTAAAAAGAAAAGTGTATGATATGGAAAAGGAGCTTCAAAAATTAACCAAGGAAAATGATTTGCTAAAAACCAGAATTAAACAAATGGAAACAAATAACTCTATGAGGAACCAAGAATTAGCCAAGCAAAACAACAAAAATGAAAAATTAGAAAGAGGTAAAATACCTCAAAGAAAAAATAACTGACCTGGAAAACAGATCCAGGAGAGATAATCTGAGAATCATAGGCCTACCAGAAAATTATGATGAAAAAATGAGCCTGGACAACATTCTCCAAGAGCTCGTTAAGGAAAACTGCCCTGAGATACTAGAACCTGAGGGGAAAATAGAAATCGACAGAATCCACCGGACACCTGCTGTAAGAGATCCCAAACTGAAAAATCCTCGAAATGTTGTGGCCAAACTCCAGAACTACCAGATAAGAGAAAATACTTCAAGCGGCCAGAAAGAAACAATTCAAATATCGAGGGTCCACAGTGAGGATTGCACAGGATTTGTCAGCCTCCACACTGAAAGATCGGAGGCAGTGGAATAAAATTTTCAGGAAGGCAAAACAGCTCGGATTACAACCAAGGATCACATACCCAGCGAGACTGAGCATATTCTTCCAGGCAAAGAGATGGTCATTCAATGATATAACAGAGTTCCAGACCTTCCTGATAAAAAAGCCAAAACTCAATGGAAAATTCAACCTCCAATTATGAGAAGCAACAGTGACTTAGAAAGGTAAACAAGGAGAACACACATCATTTTAGAGGGAAAGAGGGGAGGGAGAGGAGCTTCGCATGAGATCTGTTCCTGTCATTCTTGATGCGAAGAAAAAAATAGCATATCTCATTAAGTATAACAATATCCTACAGGCAGTAGGAGGGGGAAAGTGTTACAAAAGGGGGGTGGGAGTGATTTGTAGGGAGGGAAGTAGTAAGGGGAAAAGGGGAGGAAAAGGGAGGGGGGCCGAAAAGGGAACACTGAGGGAGGCGGTGTTCAAAAGGAAAACTATTAAGGGGGGAAGGGAGAAGGGAGGGAAAATACGAACATTAACAGGGGCAGGAATAGGATGAGGGGAAAGAAACAGATAACAATCATAACTGTAAATGTGAATGGAATGAACTCTCCTATAAAACGGAGATGGATAGCAGAATGGATTAGAAATCATAATCCTACAATATGCTGTTTACAAGAAACACATTTGAAACAGAGGGATACACACAAGGTAAAGGTAAAAGGTTGGAGTAAAATATATCATGCCTCAGCTAAAGTAAAAAAAGCAGAGGTAGCAATCCTTATCTCAGATAAAGCAAATGAAAAAATTGACCTAATTAAAAGAGATAAGGCAGGAAACTATATCCTGTTAAAAGGCACCATCGAGAATGAAGCAATATCACTACTTAACATATATGCACCAAGTGGTGTAGCATCCAGATTCCTAGAGGAAAAGGTAAAGGAATTAGAGGAAGAAATAGATAGCAAAACTATACTAGTGGGAGACCTTAATCTCCCCCTATCTGAACTTGATAAATCCAACTTCAAAAAAACAAGAAAGAAGTTAAGAAGGTGAACAGGATTTTAGAGAGGATAGGTATGATAGATCTCTGGAGAAAACTGAATGGGGATAAAAAGGAATATACTTTCTTCTCAGCAGTTCATGGCACATATTCAAAAATTGACCATGTTCTAGGGCATAAAAACCTCACAATTCTATGCAGTAAGGCAGAAATATTAAACGCATCATTCTCAGATCATGATGCAATAAAAATTATATGCAATAAAGGGCCAGGGAAAGACAGACTAAAAACTAACTGGAAATTAAACAATTTGATCCTAAAGAATGAGTGGGTCAAACAAGAAATTATAGAAACAATCAGTAATTTCATTCAAGAGAATGATAATAATGAGACAACATGCCAAAATCTGTGGGATGCATTAAAGGCAGTTCTTAGAGGAAGTTTTATATCCCTGAGTGCATACGTGATTAAATTAGAGAAAAGGGAGCTCAACGAATTGGGCATGCAATTAAAAAACCTAGAAAAAGAAGAAATTAAAAATCCCCAATTAAATACTAAACTAGAAATATTGAAGACTAAAGGAGAGATTAATAAAATCGAAATTAAGAAAACTATTGAACTAATAAATAAAACCAAGAGCTGGTTTTATGAAAAAACCAACAAAATTGATAGACCCTTAGTCAATATGATAAAAAAAAAAGAAAGAAGAAAACCAAATTATGAGTATCAAATATGAAAAAGGTCAATCTACCTCCAATGAAGAGGAAATCAAAACAATAATTAGGAATTATTTTTCCCAATTGTATGCACATAAATTTGACAATTTTAGGGAAATGGATGAATATTTAGAAACATACAAGTTGCCCAGATTAACTGAAGAGGAAGTAAATTACTTAAATAATCCCATCTCAGAAAAAGAAATTGAACAAGCCATCAGTCACCTCCCTAGGAAAAAATCTCCAGGGCCAGATGGATTCACTAGTGAATTCTATCAAACATTTAAAGAACAATTGATTCCAATACTCTACAAATTATTTGGGAAAATTAGTGAAGGAGTCCTACCAAATTCTTTTTATGACACAAATATGGTACTGATACCTAAATCAGGAAGAGATAAAACAGAGAAAGAAAATTATAGACCAATCTCCCTCATGAATATAGATGCAAAAATTCTAAATAAAATACTAGCCAAAAGACTACAGCAACTTATCTCAAGAATAATACACTTTGATCAGGTAGGATTTATTCCAGGAATGCAAGGATGGTTTAATATTAGGAAAACCATCAGTATAATTGAGCATACCAACAATAAAACTAGCAGAAACCACATGATCATCTCAATAGATGCAGAAAAGGCTTTTGACAAAATACAACATCCATTCCTATTAAAAACATTAGAAAGTATAGGAATAAATGGAGCCTTCCTTAAAATAACAGGTAGCATCTATTTAAAGCCATCAGAAAGTATTATACGCAATGGGGAGAAGCTGGAAGCATTTCCCATAAGATCAGGGGTGAAACAAGGGTGTCCACTATCCCCCCTCTTATTCAATCTGGTACTAGAAATGTTAGCAGTAGCAATTAGAGAAGAAAAAGAAATCAAAGGAATCAAGTTAGGCAAAGAAGAGACCAAGCTATCACTCTTCGCAGATGATATGATGATATACTTAGAGAATCCTAGAAAATCAAGTAAAAAACTGCTTGAGACAATAAATAAATTTGGCAAAGTTGCAGGATATAAAATAAACCCACATAAATCCTCGGCATTCCTATATATTTCCAATGAAACTCACCAGCAAGAAGTAGAAAGAGAAATCCCATTTAAAGTTACTGTAGACATTATAAAATATTTGGGAATCTACCTGCCAAAACAAACCCAGGACCTGTATGATCATAACTACAAAACACTTTTCACACAAATAAAGTCAGATCTAACTAATTGGAAAAATATCAATTGCTCATGGCTGGGTCGAGCTAATATAATAAAAATGACAATTTTACCTAAATTAAATTATATATTTAGTGCCATACCAATTAATTTACCAAAAAACTATTTTATAGAGTTAGAAAAAGTAGTAACAAAATTCATCTGGAAGAATAAACGGTCCAGAATATCAAAGGAATTAATGAAAAAAAATGCTAGGGAAGGTGGACTAGCTTTACCAGATTTCAATCTGTACTATAAAGCAGCAGTCATCAAAACTACTTGGTACTGGCTTAGGAATAGAGGAGTGGATCAATGGAATAGATTAGGCACACGAGATTCAGAAGTCAACGACTACAGTAATGTATTGCTTGATAAACCCCCAGACCCTGGTTTTTGGGATAAGAACTCACTATTTGTCAAAAACTGCTGGGAAAACTGTAATATAGTATGGCAGAAACTGGGCATAGACCATTATCTAATACCACATACCAAAATCAAGTCTAAATGGGTTCATGATCTAGGTATAAAGGTTGATACTGTAAGCAGTCTGCTAAAACAAGGAATAGTTTACCTATCAGACTTGTGGAGTGGGAATGACTTTATGACGAAACAGGAATTAGAGAACATTATAAAATGTAAAATGGATAATTTTGACTACATGAAATTGAAAAGTTTCTGTACAAATAAAGCCAATGTAACCAAGATTAGGAGGGAGGTGGGAAATTGGGAAAGAATCTTTACAACCTATGTCTCTGACAAAGGACTCATCTCTAAAATATACAGAGAACTGAGTCAAATTTATAAGAATACAAGTCATTCCCCAATTGATAAATGGTCAAAGGATATGAACAGGCAGTTTTCAGAGAAAGAAATTAAAGCTATCTATAAGCACATGAAGAAATGTTCTAATTCACTATTGATTAGAGAAATGCAAATCAAAACAACTCTGAGGTACCACATCTCACCAGTTAGATTGGCTAAGATGACAAAACAGGAAAATGACAAATGCTGGAGAGGATGTGGGCAAACTGGAACACTAATGCATTGTTGGTGGAGTTGTGAACTGATCCAGCCTTTCTGGAAAGCAATCTGGAACTATGCCCAAAGGGCTATAAATACTTTCATACCCTTTGATCCAGCAATACCACTCCTAGGGTTATATCCCAAAGAGATCATAGAAATGGGAGAAAGACCCATATGTACAAAAATGTTTATAGCAGCTCTTTTTGTTGTGGCAAAGAATTGGAAATTAAGGGGGTGTCCATCAATTGGGGAATGGCTGAACAAGTTGTGGTATATGCATGTTATGGAATATTATTGCGCTATAAGAAACGGGAAGCAGGCGGTCTTCATATTTACCTGGAGAGGCTTAAAAGAACTGATGCTGAGTGAGAAGAGTAGAACCAGGAGGAATTTGTACACAATTACAGACACAATGCATGTGTGATGACCAACTTTGATAGACTGGACTCTTCTCAACAATGCAGGGATATAAGTCAATCCCAAAAGACGCATGATGGAGAGAAAAACGTGCATCCAGAGAAAGAACTAGAAAGAACTAAATTTATATCCAGGTGGAAGCAAAATACCTGATCTTTTTCGTTCTCTTATTTGATTTTATGTCCTCTTTACCATTTTTCATTCCAGCTGGTACAATCCATCCTTATAACCTGACCATTGTATAATGTGAAAGTATTTACAGATCCTATACTTGATTATAAGACGCCATGGGGAGGGTAGGGGAAGGAGGGGGACAAAATGTGAAATTCAAGTAATTGTGGAATTGAATCCTGTAAACTAAAAGGAAACAAACAAATTAATAAATTAAAAATTGAATTAAAAAAAAAAAAAGAATCTACAACATGCCAGGCAGAATGCTAATTGTAGAGGGCAGAAATATAAAGAATGAACTTTGAGGTTCAACATACAAAATAAGAATGATTTTATCAATGGAAATAATACTTAAAAAGATGCTTTGCAACTATATACTTAATAACTACTAGTCCTTTGCAGTATCCTGCAGCTGAACCCTCCTATATGTATTTTTGTTGTTGTTTAATCATTTTTCAGTCATAGTCTTCATGACCTCTTTTGGGGTTTTCTTGAAAGCATTGGAGTGGCTTGTCATTTCCATCTCCAGCTCATTTTATACATGAGTAAACTAAGGCAAATGGGGTTAAGTAACTTGCCCAGAGTCACATGGTAGTTTCTGAGGACAGATTTGAATTCAGGAAAAGGGGTCTTCCTGATCCAGGTTCAGAGTTCTATTCACTACATCATCTAGTGGCTATCTCTATATAATAGCTCTTTGAGGTCAGGGGCTTCTCCATTTGTATCCACTACAGAAAGCACAATGCTTGGCACAAAGTAAAATATTAATGATTATTTTTTATTTATTTGTTGATTCATCCATTCATTTTCTCAACTTCCAGCTGCAAAGCCAATTTTTACTAACCCAACTGTAATATTTTACATTTATTTATTTACATTTATTATGACTAAATTTCATCTTAGAAGATACTGAACACTAAATTTCAACCACAGTGGATAGAGAATTAACCTCAAACCCAGAATAACATGCGTTTAAGTCAAGTCTTTGACACATTTCCAGCTGAATTACCTGGCAAAGTTACTTAACTTCTCAGTCTCTATTCACTCATTAACTCTGTTAAGTGGAAGAAAAGAAGTCAACAGGGATTGGTTGAAGGAGTAACAGTAACAATAAAATCATAGGTCTAATTCCTATCCCCTACATTTTATCTTATTGAATTCATTACAAGGTTATCAACCATTAAAATCTTTTTTGTGTATCCTGATTATCATTCAGTGGGTCAGCTATCTCACCCTGCTTTGTGTTAATACAAATTTGATCAGCATGCCATTTACACCATTATCTAAATTATAATAAAATATATTAAACAAAACAGGAGCAAACAAACTCTTGAAGCACTACCCGAAAAACCTGATGCCATACTGACCTCAAACACTTAATGGCTACTAATGGGGCATGTCAATTTGCCAACTTCTAAACCCAATGAATTGCACTACACCTAAACCATATCTCTATATCATTTCCACAATATCATGAGATAATTTATTGAATTCTCTGCTAAAATCTAGGTAAATTATAACTGAAATAGTCCCCTAATCTAACAGTTTAGTGACTGTGATAAGAACAGTATCTTAAGAAGTTATCACAGGAAAGGCATACTAGTTTTGCAACCATCCTTGAGGTTATATTGGCTCAGAGGACTAACACTCTATCTTATACTTATATCCTGAGTATAAAAGAATAGCACAATGGGCCAAGAACTCTCCCTTGAGGATTCGGATAGCAAAATGACGGAATGAGTAACACAGAAAAGAAGCAATCAACTTCATTAACAATGATCCCTACCTGCTCTGCTCTGAATACTGTTCCTCTATTAGGAATAAGTAAACCTCTTTTCACTAACTAGTAAAAGGACTATAAGTGTTATATTTTATTCCAATTTAGAATCTAAGATAGCTAATCAGCCTGGTCAAATGTGAACTCTTACTCAGTCATGGTCTATGAGAAAAACCCTATCAAGAAAGTGGAGTAAAAGCAGGGACATGCTTGGCCTCTCCCCAAACCCCTCTATAAAAATGACTCTAAACAAATTCTAGAGTAGCAGAACCCACAAAAATGATGGAGTGAAATAAATCTCCAGTCTAAGACAGCCTAGAAGGTCAACAGGAAGGGTCTATCGCAGCAGCATGGGCCATACTAGCATAGATGGGAGTGGAACAGGCCTCAGGGGATGGAATCACTGGCAACTATGGCAGTTTCCAGACTTTTAGGCCTACAGATACCAAAGACAGAATAGAAGGTCAGTGGGAAAACTGTCAGAACTGGGTTAGAGAGGAGTGTGGTCTAACCCCAACCCCAGGGTGGTACAGGTGGGCAGTGGTGGTAGTGGTGGTGGTGGTGGTGGTGGTAGCAGCAGCTGCTTCCAGAGCTCCTGGCCCACAGATGGTGTAGGGATTGAGGGGGATTGCAGGGATCTCTTTGCTGGAGCTGAGACAGGATTCTTTTGCTTTGCCCTGCTTCAATCTGGGGTCACAGTCCTGGGGTGAGGAGGAGCGCTGGTGAGGTAGAGCTTGTGGCTACAGTGGAGAGGGAATCCTTTTCACAGTTCCAAGTCAGAAAAGAGTGCTTGTGGTCACTCACAGACCAGAGAAAAGGCCAGGAAACGAGTAAACACCTCTCCTTTGATCATACCACCTTAGAAGAACTAAAAATTTACAGGCCCATAGAAGTATCTCTGAAAACAGCTTAGGACACCCCATACACTAGAGGCATAGTCTTACCTTAACAAAGAGTTAGAAAGTCAAGTATTTGGCTGGGAAAATGAGCAAATAACATTAAAAAACTCAACTACAGAATCTTACTTTGGTGACAAAGAAGATCAAAACATACAACCAGAAGAAAATAACAAAGTCAAAGCTTCTACATCAAAAACCTCCAAAATAAATATGAATTGGTTGCAGGCCATAGAAGAGCTCAAAAAGGATTTTGAAAGCCAAGTAAGTAGTGGAAAAATTGGGAAGAAAAGTAAGAGTGATGTAAGGAAATCATGAAAAACAAGTCAACAGCTTGCTAAAGGAGATCCAAAAAAATATTGAAGAAAATAACATCTTAAAAAATAGATCAACTCAAATGGCCAAAGAAGTCCAAAAAGTTATTAAAGAGAAGAATGTCTTAAAAAGTGGAGTTGGTCAAATGGAAAAGGAGGTCCTAAAGTTCACTGAAGAAAATAATTTCTTCAAAATTAGAATGGAACAAATGGAAGCTAATAACTTTATGAGAAATCAAGATACTATAAAACAGAACCAAAAGAATGAAAAAGTAGAAAATGGGAAATATTTCATTGGAAAAAATCAATAACCTGGAAAATAGATCTAGGAGAGAAAATTTTAAAAATGTTAGACTACCTGAAAGTCATGATTAAAAAAAGGAGCCTAGACATCATCTTTCAAGAAATTATCAAGGAAAACTGCCCTGGTATTTTAGAACCAGAAGATAAAATAGAAATTGAAAGAATCCACCTATCACCTCTTAAAAGAGAACTCAAAAGGAAAACTCCTAGGAATATTGCAGCCAAATTCCACAGCCCCCAGATCAAGAAGAAAATATTGCAAGCAGCCAGAAAGTAAGCAAGCCAGAGAGTATTGTGGAATCAGGATAACAAAAGATCTAGCAGCTTCTATATTAAGGGATCAGAGGGCTTAGAATATGATACTCTGGAGGTCAAAGGAACTAGGATTAAAACCAAGAATCTGGGTAGGTACCCAGGAAAACTGAGTATAATACTTCAAGGGGAAAAATGAATATTCAATGAAATAGAGAGCTTTTAAGCATTCTTGATGAAAAGACCAGAGCTGAATAGAAAATCTGACTTTCAAATACAAGAATCAAGAAAAGCATGAAAAGGTAAACAAGAAAGAGAAATCATAAGGGACTTACTAAAGTTGAACTGTTTACATTCCTCCACAGAAAGATGATATTTATAACTCATGAGGCCTTCCTTAGTATTAGCGTAATTGGAGGGAATATATACATACATACATACACACACACATATATACACAGAGAGACAAAGACATAGACAGAGGGCATAGAGTGAGTTGAATATGAAGGGATGATATCTAAAAAATAAAATTAGGGGTGAGAGAGGAAGATATTGGGAGGAGAAAGGGAGAGATATAATGGGGTAAATTATCTCACATAAAGGAGGCAAAAAAACTTGTACAATGTTGAAGAAAAGGGGGGAGGTGAGAGGAAATGAATGAACCTTACTCTCATCAGATTTGGCTTAAGGAGGTAATAACCTACACACTCCATTGGGTATTTTACCCTACAGGAAAGAATGGGGAAGGGGATAAGGGCAGGGGCAGGGGGATAATAGATTAGAGGGCAGAGGGAAGGAGGGGATTCCCTGTCAGAAGCAAATACTTTTGAAAAGGGACAGGGTAAAAGGAGAGAACAGAATAAATGGGGGGTGGAATAGGATGGAGGGAAATACAGTCTTTCTCAACATCACTATTATGGAAGTGTTTTGCGTAACTACACATGTATAACCTATATTGAATTCTTTGCCTTCTCAATGAGAGTGGGTAGAGAGGGAAGAAGGGAGAGAATTTGGAACTCAAAAGTTTTTTTAAAAACTGTTTTTACATGCAACTGGGAAATAAGATGTACAGGCAAAGGGGTATAGAAATCTATCTTGCCCTACAAGAAAGTGAGGGAGAATGGAATGGGGGGCTGGGGGTAATAGAGGGGAGGGCAGACTGGAGGAGGGGGTAATCAGAAAGTATGCCATCTTGGGGTGGGGGGTAGGGGAGAAATAGGGAGAAAATTTGGAACTCAAAATCTTGTGGAAATGAATGGTGAAGACTACAATAAATTAATAAAATTTTTTTAAAACCTGTCAAAAGAAATAAAGTTAATCTGGTAAGACCCATTTTTGAGGAAGTCATTTCAGTCCTTTGCTAGTTGTTCATTATTCATCTCTATCACATGCTAGAATTCTGTCAACAATTTAAGTCAAACACACAGATCAATTCTTTGCAGACCCTTTTCCAACATTTAAAAAAAATTATGCCATATTTCTCCTTTCCCTGAGATCTTTCAAAGATCACTGACAATGATTTAATAATCACATCTGCCACTTCTTTCAATATCGATGCATGTAGATGGGCATAGTCAAGATGACAGAGGAAAGCCAGGAAGCTGCCTAAATTCTCCCCAGTTCCCCTCAGAAACAACATTAAATCAAGCTTCTTAACAAATTCTGGGGTGACAGAACCCACAAAAAGAAAGAGTGAAACAATCTTCCAGCCAAGAATAATTCAGAAGGACTTTAGGAAAATCCTGTCTCACTTGGGTAAGACAGGAACATAGTTTAGCATAAATGATATCCTGGCAAGTGTAGCACCAATGCAATATTCACAGGACCAACAATGACTATGAATATGCCGGCATAATTCTGAATTGGAAAATATAAGTGGCTCTCTATATAGAAGAGAGAAGCAAAACATTTATTCAGACACCAGAAAGTCAAATCCATCATAGCAATTTAATGCAGAATTAAATTAAGAATTTAATGCACCATAACACAGCAGAGAGCAATACCATACCTTTAGTCTTTCTACAAACTCACAGGTCTTCTTGCCTGTATTCTCTCTCTCCCACCATGCTAACTGCACTGATTCTATTTCCTGCTCTACCCATTCAGCAAGCTCCTCCGACCACAGTCTCCAGACAACTGGCCTATTAAGGGGCAGTGAAGATCTTCAAATTACCATTATAGCAAGCCAGCAGGAAGCTCTTCACCACAAGCTCAGATCAGTAACCAAGGCCCCACAGTCTTGAAGTACAGTAGGCCAGCTGTGAGGCTTCCAAACCGAAGATAGCAAGCAAACAGACAGCCCTGGAACCCCAGGCACAACAGGCAAGACTAGACTATGCCACCCTAGGGCAATAGACAAGTCGCCAACTCCAGAGGCCTGGAACAGAAAGCCAGTAACCAGGCCCCCAGTAGAAGAAATTTGCTAAGAGTGCCCTCAGTATCCCAGGAGCAGAGCTTGACTTTACAAATGTCTGTCTTTAGTAGTTTCAGAAGTGCACAAACAAAATATAGATTATATTATGAAAATATTACAAAATTTCCTGAAAAATATTTATATTTCAATAAAATGAGGACATTTTAAATGACAGCTTCTGGGTTAACTTACTTGGATGAGGTAAAAAATGAAGAAAATTAATTACTTTTCAACTAATCCAATGTTGTGTCCAAAAGGAGATCTCAAACTGTTACCAAAAGATAGACTAGTGTTGCCTGTCTGAATATTACTTCTCTTTCATCATTTTTACCTCATAAAAATTCTTTGATTAGAGATAGGCTTAACTCCAGTACCTTGAAGAAAAATGTCATTTATTATTCTTTCTTGCTGCTTTCAGAAAAATCTAGTGTGGTCAAAGCTAAGAGTGGCAAATTTCCAGTTTGATGTAGGAAAACTATCATGGAAAGCAAGCTCTTTCAATAAAGGAATAGCTACTGCCTCTAAGAGACTGTATGCCTGGTACTAGCTAGCAGTTGCTTGAATTTCAATGACATTCAATGAGATCCTTTCCTTGATTTTTCTTAGGGGACCAGCTCTCTACAAACAATAGGATTCTCCTCTTTGCTTTGTATTCTGGATTCTTCTTTTTGGCTATCATCCATAATAACTTGAAGTTCTGACAGGACAGTCATATGTGTTTCTCAGAATGACAAAGCTGCTCAAAGTATCCAAATCATCCTCATATTTTCTACCAGGTTTGAAAGATGCACTGTGACTTACTGATGTAGTGTATGATTCAATAGTTAATGTTTTGCAGTACAGTGAATCATAAATATCTTTCTTTTCTCCCTCTTTGACTATTATAATTTGTTTTTCAACAGGAAAACAGGTATGTGGTATACTTTTTGAAGGACTCTTTTGAATCAGTGAGAAATTTTTGTTTGTAGTTTCTCTGTAGGAGCCATACAAGGAGGAGAGTTTTTAAATTTAATAACAGTTAGAGGTTTTGTTCAAAACACCACTCTATGGGGCGGCCAGGTAGCACAGCGGGTAAGAGCACTGGCTCCAGTGTTGGGATGACCTGGAGATCGAATCCCGGGATCAAACACTTAGCACCCACCCAGAAACACCTGGCTGTGTAACCTTGAGCAAGTTACTTAACCCCGGTTGCTTAAAAAAAAAAAAAACACCACTCTAGCTGAAGTGGTTTTACAGGCCGTATCTCCATTTGAGTTGGAAACACGTTGTGATAACAGAAATCTGGAGTCAGATGTTTCAAGGTATCTGTCATTATCATGCTCAGTTCCTCTTGTTTCCACCATCCTTCTTTTAATGAATCAAGCATAAGGATTCCAACCTCAACATCAAACATTCTTTTCAAATATCTAATTGAATAGTGAATTATAGGCTCTTTGGTTTGTGGCACTGCAAGTAAAAGAGAGTCCAGGGAACTTCAATAGTTTTCTAACCACTGTTCCACCCTGCATTTCTTAGCTTGATTTTCGGCTAGAGTAAAATTACTCTTTCAAAGAGCTGCTTATTTCCAACTATATTGACTGATTATTTCTGGAGTTAATTTTAGAGACTTCTTAAGTTCTGGGGATGTTTGTACATCTATTCTTTTTTGGAGGCTGACAGGTTTCAATAATTCACATTTAATTGGCAAAATCAAATGCTTTTCATCTTTGAACAGATCCTTAATCATATATAATTCTTCTCTCATAGACTTCCAAAATGCTTTGAAATGGGGAATAGTCTCTGAAATGATTAGCTTCTATGAAGATCTGTTGTTCTTTGAAATGTAAACAAGGATCTTTTAATAAAAACACTTTTAGTCTACTCAAGAGGGTATACAAAGTAGTCAGTTGCTTTTTATACTCCACCAAAGTATGTATAAAAATTATTCCATCCTGTGGTCTCCCAGTCATTCCAAGAGACAGGACTTGAACCCAGACCTCACTGGTTTTTAGGTCAGCTCTGTATCCACTCTCCCATACTGCCTGCCTCTCACCAGTGAATTATCAGAGAGGCTCACAGAATATGAAAGAAATTGTCCCATCATTTCGTCCAGGCTCCCACAATGCCCTCAGAGCTCAACTGTAAAAGTCACAAAATAGGCTAGAAAATGTGCAAAAACAAAAAAGAGCCCCAACCATAGAAAGCAACTATGTTTACAGGGAATATCATAACAAACTCAGAAGAGGACAACAATATCAAAATGCCTACATGTAAAGCCTCAAAGAGGAATATGAATTGGTCTCAAGCCCAAAAAGTCTTCTTAGAAGAGCTCAAAAAGGACTTTAAAAATTAGAAGGGTAGAGGAAAATTTGGGGGGGAAAAGAGTTATGCAAGAGAATCATGAAAAAAGAGCCAACAGCTTGGAAAAAGAAGGACAAAAATTGACTGAAGAAAACAACAAAGAAAACAAATAATTAGTTAAATGGGAAAAAAAATCCACTGAAGAAAATAATCCCTTAAAAAACAGAATTGGTCAAATGGAAAAGGAGGTACAAAAGTCAGCTGAAAAAAAGTTAAAAATTGGAATTAGGCAAGTGGAAGATAATGACTCTATGAGGCATCAAGAATCAAACAAAATCAAAAGAATGAAAAAATAGGAGAAAATATAAAATACCTCATTATTAAAACAATTGACCTGGAAAATAGATCCAGGAGAGATAATTTAAGAATTACTGGACTACCTAAAAGTCAAGAGAAAAAAAAATACCCTGGATAGCATCTTTCAAGAAGTTACCAAAGAAAACTTCCCTGATATCTTAAAACCAAAGGATAAAATGGAAACTGAATGATTCTGCCAATTATTTCTTGAAAGAGATTCCAAAATGATCTAGAACTATCAGCTCAAGGAGTAAATATTGCAAAGCAGCCAGAAAGAAACAATTCAAATATCAAGGAGCCACAGTCAGGACTGCACAGGACTTACATTAAAAGACAGAAGGCTTAGCTTATGATATTCCAAAAGGCAAAGGAACTTGGATTAGAACCAAGAGAGCAACTACCCAACAACATTGAGCATAATCTTTCACGGGAAAAAAAATGGGCGTTCAATAAAGTAGGGGACAGTCAAATTTTGCTAATAAAAAGATTAGATCTTTAAATACAAGACTCAAGAGAAGTATAAATATGTAAACAGGAAAGAAAAAAAACAGCATAATTTAAAGTTAAACTTTTCACATCCCTATATGGCAAGATAATACCTATAACTGTTAAGAACTTTATCTCTATTGGGGCAGTTAGAAGGAGGATACATAGACAAGAGGGTGTGGGTATATGTTGACTTTGATGTGATGATATAAAAAAATTTAAGGGTATTAAAAAAAGAACTGCTCTAGAAGACAAAAAGGGAGATAGAATGGGGTAAAATATATCATGTGAAGAGGCAAGAAAGACCTATTATAGTAGAGGGAAAGACAATAATTGTTTGAACCTTACTTTCGTCACATATGGCTCAAAGAGGGAATAATATACACATTTAGTTAGGTATAGCAATCTAAAATAGAAATCTATCTTACCCTAAAGAGAAAGAGAAGGGGAAGGGGTAAAAAAGTGGTGGTAGGGGGCAGATAGAAAGGACAGCAGGTTGAAGGAGGCAGTGATCAGAAGCAAAACACTGGTGAGGAAGGACCGGGTGAAAGGAGAGAAAAAAAAGTATAAATGGAGAAAAAAAGGATGGAATGAAATGCACAGTAAGTAATCATGAAACTGTGAATGTGAATGAAATGAACTCTCACGGAACATGGAAGCAGACAACAGAGGGGATTAAAAACTGTAATCATACAACATTATGTTTACCAGAAACACATCTGAAACAGAGTAAAGGTAAAAGGTTGGAGCAGAATGCATTATGCTTCAAATGAAATTTTTTAAAAGGCAGGGGTAGCAATCATGATCTCAGACAAAGCAAAAGCAAAAATAATTATAATAAAGACCCAAGGAAGAAAACTACATCATGCTAAAAGGTACTAGAGACAATGAAACAATATCAATAGTAAATATATATGCACCAAATTATAGCATCCAAATTTGTAAAGGAAAAGTTAATTAAATTACAGAAGGAATTACACAGTAAAACTATACTAGAAGGGGACCGTGTCAACCCCCCCCCCCAGAACTAGATAAATCTAACCACAAAATAAACAAGAAAGAAGGAGGTAAATAGAATTTTAGAAAAGTTAGATATAATAAACCTCTGGAGACAATTTCTCAATGGTACATGGCACCTATAAAAAAGATGACCATGTATTAGGACACAAAAAATCAGAATCAAATGCAGAAAGGAAAAAATATTAAGTATATCCTTTCCAGATCATGATCAATAAAAATTATATGTAATAAAGGGCCATGGAAAGATAGATTAAAAATTAATTGGTGGGGTGGCTAGGTGGCACAGTGAATAGAGCACTAGCCCTGGAGTCAGGAGGACCTTGGTTCAGATACGGCCTCAGACACTTAACACAAAAACTAGCCATGCGACCTTGGGCAAGTCACTTAACACCAATTGCCCTCCAAAAAGAAAAGCAAAAAAAAAACAATTTAATTGGAATCGAAATCATGTAATCCTAAAGAATGAGTGGGTAAAACAAGGTCACAGAAACAATCAGTAATTTTTTTCACTATATTTGATTAAATATTAAATACAAAATGAGAAAAGAAAAAAAAAGTTGCCATTTATACAGCAGAACATAAGAGAAAATTCAATATAATGGAATAAATTTGCATGTCAAGAAAACTAATACTACATACAAATACTACACATTATTTTAAAAAACTGTCCATCTTGGGGGCAGAGCCAAGATGGTGCAGAAGCACAACCTCCCCGCGGCTCTGGCTTCCACCTTCCCCAATCCATGTAAAAGGGGACTCTGAACAAACTTGGTTGCTGCAGAACCCACAAAATTACACACAGAAGCTAACCTCCCACTTAGGACAGCCCAGCAGGCCCGGCCAGCACAGTGCTCTGGGAGCTAAGCCCAGCCCCACACCGAGGCTTTAGCCCCAGGGTGGACATGACCATCCACGGCCAGAGGGACACCAAATCAGCAGCAGCTATAGACGTTTCCAGAATTATCAACACATAGATGCAAAGGACAAAGTGAGAGATCAGTACAGTCTGGACTTTGGGATCCAGTAAGTGGGAGTGTGTGGCTTTTGCCCCCGGGGCAAGAAGCCGCTGAGACTCTGGCACAGCCAGCCAGCAACACATGGCAGCTTCAGCTCCTGCCCTGCAGAGTGTAGAGGAACCAAGCACCAGACTAAGGGGTAATCGCTCTTGCTTTAACCTGCTTGGATCTGGATTGCAGTATAGGGTGGAGGTCCTGGGGTGTGTGTAGAGCTTGCAAGAGCATGTGGAGACCTCAGAGAGGGAACCATCTAATACCTCCGGCAGCTGAGAAAACCCCAGTGTTTGGAACGAAAGCTCCCCTGTCTGGTGGCAGAGTCCTACTGTGGCAAAAAGCCCAGGGGTCAAGTGACTGTGGGAAGAGATGACCAGGCAAAGGAAATAAAGCAGACAGAAGATTCCAACATTACACTCCTATTTTGGGGACAAAAAGGAGCAAAGCATGGAACAGGAGGAAAACAATGAGGTCTGAACTCCTTCACCAAAAGCTTCAAAGGAAAATACAACCTGGTTAAAGGCCATAGAGGACCTTATGAAGCAGATAAGAGAAGTGGAGGAAAAATTGGGAAGAGAAATGAGAACAATGCAAGAAAATTATGAAATGAGAGCCAACAGCCTGACTGAGGAAAATAATACCTTAAAAAACAGACTGACTCAAATGGCAAAAGAGGCTCAAAAAGGCAATGAGGAGAAGAATGCCTTAAAAAGCCAAATTTGCCAGATGGAAAAAGAATCTCAAAAGCTCAATGAGGAGAATCATTGCTTCAGAATTAGATTGGAGCAAATGGAAGCTAATGACTTTATGAGAAATCAAGATGCTGTTAAACAGATCCAAACAAATGAAAGAATAGAAGGCAATGTGAAATATCTCATGGGAAAAATCACTGACCTGGAAAATAGATCCAGGAGAGATCATTTAAAAATTATTGGACTACCTGAAAGCCATGATCAAAGTAAGAACCTAGAAATCATCATCCAGGAAGTTCTCAAAGAAAACTGCCCTGATGTTTAGTACCAGAGGGCAAAAGAGAGGTTAAAAGAATCCACTGATCACCTCCTGAAAAAGATCCCAAAAAGAAAACTCATAGGAATATTATAGCCAGGTTCTGGAATTCCCAGATTAAAGAGAGAATTTTACAAGTAGCCAGGAAGAAACAATTTTAATATTGTGGAAACACGATCAGGATAACCCAAGATCTGGAGGCTTCTACACTGAGCGATCGAAGGGCTTGGAAAACGATGTTCTGGAGGGCAAAGGATCTGGGATTAAAACCAAGAATCACCTACCCAGCAAAACTGAGTATCATGTTTCAGGGGGAAATATGGTCATTCAGTGGAATAGAGGACTTTCAAGCATTCTTGCTGAAAAAACCAGAGTTGAATAGAAAATTTGACATTCAGATACAAGAAGCAAGAAAAGCATGAGAAGGTAAACAGGGAAAAGAAATCATAAACAACTATCAAAGTTAAACTACTTATATTCCTACATGGAAAAACGATAATTGCAACTTGTGAAACTTTTCTCAGTATGAGAATAATTGAAGGGAACAGAAATGTGTATATGTGTGTTTATACACACACACACACACACACACACACACACACACACACACACACGTGTATGAAATTGTTTCTTCCTGGCTGCTTATAAAATTTTCTCCTTGATCTGGGAACTCCACAACCTGGCTATAAAATTCCTAGGAGTTTTCTTTTTGGGATCTTTTTCAGGAGGTGATCAGTGGACTCTTGAGACCTCTATTTCACCCTCTGGTGCTAAAACAACAGGGCAATTTTACTTCAGAATTTCTTGAAGGATGATTTCTAGGTTCTTTTTTTGATCATGGCTTTCATGTAGTCCAATAATTTTTAAATAATCTTTCCTGGATCTATTTTCCAGGTCAGTGGTTTTTCCAACGAGATATTTCACATTGCCTTCTATTTTTTTAATTTGTTTAGATCTGTTTAATAATATCTTGATTTCTCATAAAGTCACTAGCTTCCATTTGCTCCAATCTAAATTTTTTTTTAAAGCAATTGGGGTTAAGTAACTTGCCCAAGGTTAAACGGGCAGTTTTTTTTTATGTGGGTGTTAAGTATCTGAGGCCGAAACCGACTGCGTGTCCTCCCGACTCTGGGGCTGTCGTTCTTACTCACTGCACCACCTAGCCACCCCTGCTCCAATCTAATTCTTAAGGAATGATAATTCTCAGTGAGCTTTTGAGATTCTTTTACTATCTGGCAAATTTGGCTTTTTAAGGCATTCTTCTCCTCATTCCCTTTTTGAGCCCCTTTTGCCATCTGAATTAGTCAATTTTTTTAAGGTGTTATTTTCTTCAGTCAGGTTGTTGACTCTCATTTTGTAATTTTCTTGCATTGTTCTCCTTTCTCTTCCCAATTTTTCCTCCACTTCTCTTATTTGATTTTTGAAATCCTTTTTAAGCTCCTCTATGGCTTATAATCAGCTCATATTTTTCTTGGAAACTTTTGATGCAGGAGTTCTGACTTCACTATCTTCCTCCTGGTTCCATGCTTTGATCCTTTTTGTCCCCAAAATAGAAGTGTAAAGTTGGGTTGCTCTGTTTGCTTTGCTTACTCATGTTGCCACTCAATTACCTGACTTTTGGGCTTTATGCCACAGTAGAACTCTGTTACCAGAAACGGGAATTTTATCCCAAGTGCTGGGGTTTTCGCAGCTGCTGGAGGTAATAGCTGGGTGCCATCTCTGAAGACTCCATATGCTCTGGCAGACTGCTCACGCACCCCAGGACCTCCACCTTAGAAAGAAATCCAGATCCAAGCAGGTTAAAGCAAGAGCGATTACCCCTCAGACTGGTCCCTTGTTCCCTCTACAATCTACAGACTAGGAACAACCGTGGCACCTCAGCCACTTTTCGCCCCAGGGGCAAAGGCCAGATTGCAGTCAGAATTCCAGATCTCAAAGTCCACACTGCCCTTACCTCTCACTTTGTCCTTAGCATCTACAGGTTGATAATTCTGGAAACTACCACAGCTTCTGGTGATCTGAATTCCTCCAGGTGGCTCATAAGCCTGCCCTGAGGCAAAACCTCAGGCTCCCACAGCATTGCGCTGGCCACTTGCTGCCAGCCTGCTAGGGTCTTCAGCGGGAGGTTAACTTCTCTGTGTCATTTTGTGGGCTCTGTAGCTCTAAAGTTTGTCTAGAGTAATTTTTTACATGAATTGGAAGAGGTGGGAGCCAGAGCTGTGAGGAAGTCCTGTTTCTATTCCGCTATCCTGACTCCTCCCCCAATTCTAATTTTTAAGGAGTCTTTTTCTTCCTTAAGATTCTAGATCTCCTTTTCCAGGTGGCCGACTTTCTTTTTATGATCTTCTTGCTTTTCTTGAATTGTTTTTACTTTAAAAAAAATTTCTTCAATCTCTCTTATTTAATTTTTGAAGTATTTTTTGAGTTCTCCTATGAATTCTTTTTGGGTAGGCGACCATTTGACATTACTCTTTGGGGTAGGAGAGACTTGTTTTGCTTCAGTATTCTCCTCTGAAGATGAACCCTGGTTCTTCTGGTCTTCTCTATTCCCATAGTAACTGTCTGGTTAGGTTCTATCTTTCTCCTTTGCCTACTCATTTTTTTTAAATTTTTAAGCAGCTTATTCTTATAATCACATCTAATCCTGGGATGTGGAGGATGATACCTCTGACCTCGGTACTTTTTACTGTTATTTTTTTAGTTTTATCCCATTCCTAACCTCTGCACTCCTTTCCCCTCCAAGCCACAGCTGGGGCTCCCCAGCACAAATGTTCTTGCTCCCTCAGAACCCTCCAGTGACTATAAATCTTAATGTTCCCCTCTGGCCTGGAATGGAAACCAAGAATTCAGCTCTCCTGAAAGTGCCCACAGCAAGCAGCATCCCTATCCCACTGCTTCTACACTCACTGAGTGTATACTGGTTCCTTCTTTCCCAAGTCTTGCCCAGAACAAGTGGACCTGGGGTCACCTGTCAGTAGAGCCTCCCTCAATCTTTCCCTGCTCAGATACCCAACTCCTCACACTGTCTTGGAGGTGAAAATTCCTATAGCTGAGGTTGTAGCTACCTCCCAACAGTGCTGCCCCAAGGGCTCACTACCTAGCAGTTTCTGCAGAGCTAGCCTAGAGGTGTTTACACTTTATTAGGGCTGAATATCTGTCCTAGATCTTTCTTCAAATCTTCTCAGATTGTCCCAGAAGGCCTACTGTTTTGGCCCAAGTCTTGCATATTTTTGACACTCTTTCATGATTTTGTCTTGTTTGTTAAGGAAATCTGGAGAGCTTGGAATTTTCTGACCTACTCCACCATCTTTCCAGAAGTCTAACAATCAATAATTTCAAAGAGAATGACAATATTGACACAACATAAGAAACTTTATGTGATGCAGCCAAAGCAGTGCTTAGGGGAAACTTTACATCTCTAAATGCTTAGATCAATAAAAGAGAGAAAGAGCAGATCAATAAATTCAGCATGTAACTAAAAAAGCTAGAAAAGGAACAAATTAAAAATCCCCAATATCAAATTAAAAATTCTGAAAATCAAAGGAAAGATTAATAAAACTGAAAGAAAACTAGTAAACTAGTAAATAAAACTAAAAGCTGCTTTAGTGAAAAAAAAAAAAAAACACAATAGATAAACCTTGGGTTAATTTGATTAAAAAGAAAGAAAACCAAATTACCAGTATCAAAAGGGCAAATTCACCGCCAACGAAGACAAAAACTAAAGACAAAAATAATTAAGAGCTATTTTGTTCAACTTGCAAAGAATCTAACACTCTAAGTGAAATGGATGAAAAATTACCAAAAAATATAAATTGCCCAGATTAACAGAGGAGGAAATAAAATATAATCCCATTTTAGAGAAAGAAATTGAACAAGTCATCAATAAAATGCCTAAAAAAAAATATCTAGGATCACATGGATTTACAAGTTTATTCTACCAAACATTTAAAGAACAATTAATTCCAATACTATATGAATTATTTGGAAGAACAGGTGAAAAAGGAGTCCTACAAAATTCCTTTTTATGACACAGATATGGTGCTGACAAATAAACCACCAAGAGTCAAAACAGAAAAAGAAAATTATAGATCAATTTCCCTAACAAATATTGATGTAAAATTTTTGAATAAAATATTAGCAGAGAATACAGCAATTTATCACGAGTATAATATACTATAAGCAGGTGGAATTTATACTAGGAATTCAGGGCTGGTTTAATATTAGGAAAACCATCAGCATAATTGACCACATCAGTAACAAGGCCAACAGAAATCATATGATTATCTCAACAGATGCAGGAAAAGGTTTTGACAAAATATAGCATTAATTCCTATTAAAAATACTAGAGAACATAGAATTAAGTGGAGCTTTCTTTAAAATGATAAGCAGTATTTATCTAAAACCATCAGCAAGTATTATATGTAATGGGACAAGTTAGAAGGGAAATACATATACAATAATGTCAAGGGTGAAAGAAGTATTCTCGCTATCACCACTATTATTCAATATTGTATAAGAAATGTTAGTATTAGCAATAAGAGAAGAAAAAGATATTGAAAGAATTAGAATAGTCAATAAGGAAACAAAAGTATTGCTCTTTGTGGATGATTTGAGTATATACTTAGTCCTAGAGAAGCAACTAAAAAACTACTTAAAACAACAACTTTACCAAAGTTGCAGACTATAAAATAAACCCACATAAATCATCAACATTTCTATATATGACCAACAAAATCCAGCAGCAAGAGGTAGAAAAAAAAATTCCATTTAAAGTAACTCCTGGGGGCAGCTAGATGGCACAGTGAATAGAGTATCAGTCTTGGAGTTAGGAGGACCTGAGTTCAAATCTGGCCACAGACACTTGACACACTTATTAGCTGTGTGACCTTGGGTAAATCACTTAATCTCAATTTTTTACTCCCCCCCCTCCACAAAAATTTTTTTAAATTAAAATCAAAATAAAATAAAATAACTCCTGACACTAGTATAAAATATTTGGGAGTCTACCTGCCAAGACAAACCCAGGAACTATATGAATACAATTATAAAACACTTTTGGCACAAATAAAATCAGGTCTAAACAACTGAAAAAAATATCAACTGCTCATGGGTAGGCCAAGCTAATATAATAAAAATTACAATTCTACCTAATTTACTTATTCAATGCCATACCAATCAAACTACCAAAAATTACATTATAGAGCTAGGAAAAATAATAACAAAATTCAATTGGAAGAACAAAAAAAACAGGAATATCAAACGAATTAATGAAAAAAAATGCAAAGGAAGATGGATTTCCCATACCACATTTATAATAAATACAGCAGCAATTGTCAAAACTATGTGGGACTGGCTAAGAAACAGAGTGGTGGATCAACGGAACAGATTAATAGATTAGGAATTCAAGTGACTTGAATTCAACTAGGTGACTACAAGAGACATAGTAGTAAATGACTACAGTAATATACTGTTTGATAAACCCAAAGACTCTAGCTTCTAGGATAACAACTCACTATTGGACAAAAACTGCTGGGAAAACTGGAAAATAGTATGGCAGAAACTAGGGATGGACTACAGGTTCCCAAAGTAGGCAATATCACCCTCTGGGTGTGCTGGAATGATGGGGGTGAAGGAAACCTTGTAATAGCCTCAGGTTGTTGAATAACTGAAGGGTGTTGAATAAAAATAAGGGTTAACCTAACCTAACCCCAAGTAATTTTTTTTTAAAAGGGGATAGTAGGTCAAATAAGGTTGGGAACCCCCACACAGACCAACATCTCACGCCATATATACAGATAAAGTCAAAATGACTACAAGATTTAGACATAAAGGTTGATACCATAAGTAAATTAAAAGAGCAAGGAGTAGTTTACCTGTCAGATCTATGAAGAAGGGAAGAATGTATGACCAAAAAAGAAATAGAGAACACTATAAAATACAAAATAGATTATTTTGATTACATTAAATTAAAAAGCTTTTGTAGAAACAAAATCAATGCAACAAAATTAAAAGGAAAGCAGAAAGCCAGGAAACAATTTTTACACCAAGTGTTTCTCATAACCTCATTTCTCAAATATATATATATATATATATATATATATATATATATATATACATATATATATATAACTTGAATATATGGAGAACTGAGTCAAATTTATAGGAATACAAGTCATTTCCCAATTGACAAATAGTCAAAAGGATATGAAGAGACAGTTTTAAGATGAAGAAATTAAAGGTATCTAGTCATATGAAAAAATGCTCTAAATCACTAGTGATTAGAGAAATGCAAATTAAAACAACTCACAGCTATCTGATTGGCTAACAAGACAGAAAAGGAAAATGATAAATGGTAGAAAAGATGTGAGAAAATTGGAACATCAATGTATTACTAGTGGAGTTGTGAAATGATCCAATCATTCTAGACAGCAATTTAGAACTATACTCAAAGGGATATAAAACTGTGCATCCCTTTGTATAGATACCACCACTAGGTCTGTATCCCAAAGAGATCATAAAAAAGGGAAAGGGACCTACACATAAAAAAATATTTTAACAGCTCTTTTTGTGGTATCAAAGAATTGGAAATTGAGGGAATGCCCATCAATTGGGGAATGGCTGAACAACCTATGGTATGCAGTGGAATATTGCTGTGTTATAAGAAATGATACTGTGTTATAATATGAAATGATAAGCAGGCAGATTTCAGAAAAACCTGGAAAGACTTACACAAACTGATATTGGGTGAAGTAAACAGAACCAGGAGAACACTGTACACAGTAAAAGCAACAATGTGCGATGATCAACTGCGACAGACTTAGCTCTTCTCAGCAATAAAATGGTTCAAGAAATTCCAAAAGACTCATGATGGAAAATGTTATTCACATCCAGAGAAAGAACTATGGTATCTGAATGCACATCAAAATATACTATTTTCACTGGAGTTTTTTTTGTGCGTGGTTTTTCCCTTTTGTTTCTTCTTTCACAACATGACTAATTTGGAAATGTTTAACATAATTGTATATGTATAACCTATATCAGATTGCTTGTCATCTTGGGGAGGTGGGAGGGAGAAAAATTTGGAACTCAAAATCTTATAAAAAATGAATGCTGAAAACTATATATGTAATTGGAAAAAATAAAATATTATTTGCAAAAAATATATACCCATGAATGTAGTATGCCCAGGCCAAATGACTTGAATTCCACTAGGTGATCTCTTATTACCTCTTTTCATATCCTCTATAAATCACACAGATTTATCAATGTATTCTATCCCCTACTAGATTGTAAGTTTCATAAGGGAAAGCCCTGATATTTAAATTTTGCATATTCCCCAAACCTAACAGAGTACTCTATAAACATTAGGGCTTAATAATCAGTAGAAAGTTGCTTAATAAATACTTGAATTTAATCATCCTCTGAATTAGAGCCCTACCTGAACAAGAGCATAAAAAATTTTCAGAATCTGTTTCTGAAGTAGTACAGAGTAATGGGATGGATCAGGAAGAAGCTGGATAATTTGCTGCTGAATTCGAGGTAAAAATACTTGCATTGCTGCTATAAGAGGTTCTCTTTCCTCCGATTTCTTATATCTATATGAATACAAAAAGGGAAGGAATGAAAAAATACCAGAAATTTTAAACACAATCCAAGATAAGTATGATGATTTTTTTTAAATAAAAGGAAGAAAAGAGAAAAACAATGTCCAAACAATGACCCAACATCTCTAAATATTTTTAAGAATATCAACATTAATTATTCCTTACAACCTTTCCTTTTTTGTAGAGAGAAAAAATTCAGCTGATATTCAAAGCCTAATTCTTTTCTCTCCTTGATTCTTGAGGTGCTGGGTGATACAGCAGATAAACTGGATCTAGAGTCAGGAATGACCTGACTTCAAATCCTGCTTCAGACTCTTATTAGCTATGTGACTCTAGGCAAATGACTTACTGTCTGTCTGCCTCAATTTCCTCATCTATAAAATGGGAATAATAATAGCACCTCTGTCACAGGATCATTGTGAGGATAAAATGAGATATCTGTAAAGTGCTCAACAAATCTTAAAGCACCATATATAAATGCTAGCTATTGTTGTTGTAATTGTTATCATTGTTGAAAGTAAAAAAATTTTAAGTGAAATATCACTGAAAGCATTCAATGTATGGACTGCCAGAACTGGAATTAGGAAGACCTGAGTTCAAATTCAGCCTCAGACACTTAGGAGCTGTGTGACCCCGGGTAAGTCATTTAATCTGTTTACTTCAGTTTCTTCATCTATAAAATGGAGATAATACTACCTCCCAGGCAGTTTTCAAGATCAAATGAGTTAATAATTGTAAAGCATTTAACAGTGATTACCACATAGTAAGCACTATATAAATATTAGCTATTGAGCTATTATATTATTATTCAAAATCCTGGCTTATGTTCTCCAACATGATTCTGAAAGAGATATGTTCTCCCTATCCTAACATCTTTTATACAGATATTTATCCTTTACCTCAAGGAACTGTTCATGGTTTTTGATGTTTGTTAACTTCAAAATATAAAAAGGAAAATTTTAATTTAAAAAAGTATCTAGGGGACGTTATTTCATAATTTATCTATAGAATCCTATAAGAGGATAAAGCTAGGAATAGGGATTGGATCTGTAATTTCAGTGGCATAGGGAATTGCCAGGCAAGGAAACTCTATCAATGCAGGTCAATACCTTCTGAAAGAGGTTAAAGAAATGCCTAGAGTACTGTAAGGATAAGTGACTGACCCAGGGTCATAAAGCTAGAATGTATAAGAGGTAGAAGAACTTCCTAGCTTTAAGTACTCCTCTGCCTTTCCAACCTTTAAAGTGCCATTAAGTACCCTTAAATGACGGAAAATTATTCTTTCATCTTACCTAGAGTCCATTATAATATAATGAAAACCCAGAAAAATACAGTTTTCAAGAAATAAAATATTTAAATTATACAAACAATACATTTCAATACTCTCAAGAATAATCTACTTTCTAATAATTACTATATAAATCCAACCCATCTTGCTTTAACTTGAATACAGAAGGGAAATTAACTATCATTATCATTGTCTCATAAGTTCATAGATTTAGGGTTGTAAGGGACCTGAGGTTACTGATTCCAATCTCCACATCTACTACAATAAGGGAAATGAAGCTCAGAGATATCAAGTGATTTGCCCAAAATCACAAAGGCAGTAAATGGCAGTCAGAATTTGAACCCAGGTCCTCCAATTTCAAATCCCATCTTATTTTCACTGTATTATACTACCTTGTATCTTTTATTTACAAACTTAGACATTTCAAATCTGAAAAACACACTCAATTTCCAGAACTAGGTTTTAATTTAAAGGGAAAAAAGGAGGTTGCTGCACTCATCTCCTCACTTTTGTAATATGTATATCTTGTTCTGTTGACAAGATTTCAAATGCCCTATAAAAAGCTTTGGGAGGCACTGCGGCATAGTAGCTAGAAAGCCAGCCTCAAAGTTATGAAGACCTAGGTTCAAGAGCCAACTGTGACACATATGGCAGTGAGCAAGTAAGTGCTTTAGCATCTAGATATTCCTTCAGAATTTCCTCATCTAGAAATTCCCCAAATTAATGAAATCATCAGTTTAACCTCTATCTCTATCTCCCGTCTATTCTTATAAAAAGCCTTAAGGAAAAAAGGCTATCCATCGTGACTAGATAGAAAGTGTGTCTTTTTTCATTTTATTTTGCATCTAAAAAAATTTGAATGTTTCATTTACACAAAGGAATGAACTTATGTAGAGACAAATGATAAAACTCAACTTGCTAATCACCCTTATTCAATATTTTTTAAACATCAATTGAACATACCCCATAATCTTCTACTGAGAAATTTCAACTTACTCATATGTCTTCACAAGCTGATATAGACATAATAAACTGCCAAGCCAGCTCCCACTGCTTTGAGATTGTAAGTAATAGCCTATCTTGTCTACCACCGCAGTCCAGTGACCAGGAAAATCATGCTTAATGATGGCACGGAGACACATTGTTAACTGGACCCTAGGAGATAAAACAACAAAAACCATAAAAAATACACAATATTTGTTATATTTCAGAGATATCGACTGTTTTACATCATTCAAGTTCCCACATAATCTTTTTCTATAGGGGTAAATCTGGAGTGAAAACAGGAATACTTTAAGACAACATGACTTCCTAAAAATGAGCACCATATATAAGAAGTAATTTTCAACATTTTACACTACCCCCTACCTGATAAATTTATTTGACAATGCATTACTGCATAAAAATTCTAACAAATAACATCAGATACTATATGTAGCAATAACAAAATACCACCTAAGCAAAGGCAGGTCATCTTTCCCCCAAGTATGTACCTATGAATATCAATGTGGTATGATTAGGAAGATCTAAGAAAACTCCAACAATGAACAGTGCAGTTTGTTCTGAATAAATCTAGCCTAAGGGGAGTCTAAGAAGTAGTTCAGATAACAAAAATTAACATATGTTAGGACTTCTTATCACCCAGAAACCATAGACCAGTCTTATTTAGGTAAGGCAGGAATACCCTACTCTGTTGCACCCAGCAAACCTGTAGCAAGAAAGCAACAAAAAAAAATTTCGGGCATAAATATGAAGAATAAGTATTTTGGCAATTCCTAAAGAAGATGAAGAGGAAAAGAAGATGAAGAGGAAAAGAAGAAAAGGCTTTTCAGGCAAGTCTTAAAAGGTCTGAGAGTAAGGGAATTGATAGTTAACCCCACTCAAAACTACAAATACATGAGGAGATTTATACATTGCCTAAAGTCAAAATGGACAGGTCAATAATCATTTTCTTAAGGTAAAATAGGTAAGAGTATAAAAGGTGTAATGAAAAAAAATTTCTCCTCTATAAGTAATCAGTATTGATTAAATATATGCTTACCTGTGAAATGAAGAAATGCTTATATAAAATAACGACAGAAAATAACTATTAACTTGATTCATTCAATATCCCTAATGTCACCAGTTCTGGGAATTCTTCTATAATATTTTTCATAATTAATAATAATTACCATTTTATACCACGCTTTTAAGGTTTGCAAAGTGTTTTACATATCTCATCTATCTATGAGGTAGGTGCTATTATTGGATTATCCCCATTTTACAGATGGGGAAACTAAGGCTGAGAGGTTTAATGATTTGCCTAGGGTCACAAAGCTGGTAAATATTAGAGGTACAATTCAAGCTGGGGTCTTTCTAACTCCAAGTCTAGTAGCACTCTTCCACATTACACCACCTAGCTGCCTTGAAAGGGGAATATAGCATTATTAGGAAAAATCACTGGATTTGGAGTCAGGGACCTAGATTTGAATCCCAAGTCTATTACTTTTTGCTTATGTTACCTCGATCAGGTTACTTAACCTTTTTGGGTCTCAGTTCCCTCATCTGTAAAATCAGGAAGTTGAGGTAGGTGTATGCTAAGGTCCTTTCCATCTGAAAGCATTGTGCTAGTCTGAAAATATTTCTGAGGGATAGAAAGGTGGCACAATGGAAAGAGTACCAGGTTAGGAGTCAGGAAGACTCATCTTCTTGAGTTTAAATCTGGCCTCAGATGCTATATGATCATAAGTAAGCTACTTAAGCCTATCTGTCTGTTTCCTCAAGTATAAAATGATCTGGAGAAGAAAATGGCAAACTACTGCAGTATCATTGTCAAGAAAATCCCAAATGAGGTGTGTTATGGGAATGGGCATTTAAAGATCTTCCCTGCCCCTTGGCCCTTAGATAGGCTTAAGTGACTCTGAGAACCTTCTCTGATTTGAAAATATACTCTGCCTCCTAATAGGCTGAACATGGAGCCTGTGGCGGGAGGATTGTTCTTCAGGAATGCCCACACCTTATTACTTTGTGATTGGGTAGTGGGTCAAAGGGGTTGTGGCATTCTCTGAGCCAGGAGAAGGCTATATATACCCTGATGTGAGGTCTTCCTTTGGGGTTCACTTTGAGAAGAGTTGTGTGATTTGACCAGATGAGACTCTAGACAGCCATGGAGCCCCCTGGCTTTGAAAACCCTGATGTTGGTACTTCCCTCTCTAGTAACTGACTAGGTATAGATGTAATGATCAGACAGCTGGAAGCCTGTCTGCTGATCTGTTTCTCTGTCTGTATTTGTTGTTTGCTTATAACCTCTGTTTGTATTCTCTGAAGTTCGGGGTGCTGAAGTTTTTCCCCTGAACTAGGTAAATGACATATCTTTGATTAAAGCAAGATTGTTAACCCATTTTGAGTTGCTTTCCTTTAGAAAAGCAGATCTAGGAACCTGTGCTAACAGCCATCCTGGGTATGCTGGGGTGCTTGCTGCTACAGGGTCATGAAGAGTGGGACATGACTAAAACAACTAAACAACAACAGTTAAGTTTGAGGGGGTAACAGATCAGTGGTATAAATGAGATCTAAACTGTTATTAAGTGGCAAAGGTACCCCCCAAATATTATATTATCTAGTCACCTATTCTCATCCTATCTCTCATCAAGTCAGTAACATTTAATGTTTTATGTTCAGATTTTCTTTACTCCTCCATGCTGCTGCTCCCTCGTACTTCTTATCTTGGGCTAAGCAAAGTTCTCTACCAAAAGAACTATATTTCTACACCCTTTAGCCATATCACTTTCCTCTTCTACTTCTCATCATGTTGAAGGTTGGGTGTATGAGATGTATGAGACCATGGATTCCTTCTGGAAGAAGTGAGAATAAAAATAAAAAAGATTAGCTCTATATTACAGTAACCGTAAATAATTCATGGCACGTAAGGTGGCAGTCTCCCACTTCTTCCTCTTCTCTTTTCTGTTCTATTCTTATTTCTTCCTTTGTTTCTTTTCTCTCATTATACTTCATTTACAACAGAAGGTAATGTTTTTGTATCTAGAAGTACTACTCAAGATTAAAGTAAAATCTTAGTTTTAGATAGTTTACAATAGTTTTTCTATAATACTATGCTATCTCTAATTCCTTTGACTTCTCCACTCTACTCCTAGTAATAATCTGGAAATCTTATCATCTTGTAAAATCCAATAAGACTCATCAGTACCCTCTGCCCTTGGATTAGAAGATAGAGACACAAACTCCTCCATTTAAGGAAAGGAAAGGACAGCTTTTCCCTCAAATATATCATTTCACACTCAGCTGCACTCCTTTTGGACTTCTTTACCATGTCCTCAGGACTAGTCCTTCTTCCTGCTCTCATTTTTCAGCTTTCTTTTGTATATCTTTCCCCCAATTAGAATACAAACAAATGTTTTCTTTGTTTTTTTGTAATTTGTATCCCCTGCACTTAGCACAGTACCTGGCACATAATAGGCACTTAATAAATGTTTATTGGCTATTATTAACTATCCCTAACTCCCTAGATATTCTCAGTCTCCAAGAGAAACCTAGTCTTACATATTGCTGAGCTGTCCTTATAAAAGGAATGGAAACTGAGCTCAGATAACAAATGAAGAATACATATACATATATAAAAATACACACATATACCTATGAGTTAAATGACAGGTTGAGTGCCCTAGGAATAAATTTCACTTTAATGGGAAAGATAAAAAAAAATAAGATAAAAATAAAATGGTACAAAGTTAAGGGAGATCAAGTAAAGCAAAATAAGTTATTTGCTTATTTGGAGTTTCCACAATTTTATTTAATCAAAAAGGCCTCTTGCCTTAACTCTCTTAATGAGAATTTTATTTTCTCATAGAGGCAAAATAAACAAAAGATAGAAGATTACCTGAGATATAAGAAAGCAATTAATGAAAAAGAATGAGTCCTTATTCATTGTATTGTTGCTTCTGAAAACCAAAAATTATAATCTTTACAACTGGACTTTTCCCCATTATAAAAACCAAAAATTTTATGTCTCTTATTATTATATACACACACACACACAGAATGAGAGAGAGAGAGAGAGAGAGAGAGAGAGAGAGAGAGAGAGAGAGA
>NW_027185877.1:11372785-11411703 GCF_028583685.1 Petaurus breviceps papuanus | reverse complement strand
AGAGAGAGAGAGAGAGAGAGAGAGAGAGAGAGAGAGAGTATAATGTACCTCACTAAATCTGGAGACCGAATTATTCCTTCGACAATGTTATCTCGAATCTGCTGGCGATCATTTTCATGAATGTTGAATGGAAATATTGCTTCTCCAGGAGGGGGTTCTCGATCTGGCCAATACTGCGTCACCATATTCTTCAGGTAAATGGCAGCTGAGTTACAGAAAAAATCCTAACATAGCACCATGGAAAGGATGGATGTAATTCAACTTTACAAAGTGTGAAAGGCTGAAGCATCACGTGCTGAACATGAAGCACAATGAAGATGGCAGGGAATATAGTTCTAAGCAAGCAACTGACAGATGGGAAAATGTATAAAAACCGAAGACTTTTCTTTTAGCAATTAAGGTATTTTTTAGTTAAAAACATTCTCTCAATCAAGACTAAGAGTTTCAATGACCAAAAAAACTTAGTATCAAAAGTGTGCCTTAGACTGAACATAAGGTATTCCAAATCAAAACTGGCAAAATAAATCTCTATCATAAGAGCCACACTGCTCATAAAAGACAATAATGAAATGGCAAAAACTAAATTTTCATTTTCTAAAATAATTGTGTAGTTTCTTTACATTATTTAAACAACTCGAAATAGATACAAGTAAATTTTTTATTATTGTAATTCCAATGTAACAAATCCCTCACAGACCAAATAAGCATTAATTTTCAGACATTTCAAAAATTTATGTCTTGCACAAATTAAAGGCTTTTTTATACCTTTTAAATTTTCTATAGCCATTCTGTTCAATGTTTAATGGAAAAAAGTCTTAAAGCATATTTAAAAAAAAAGAAATGTAACAGGTTTAATAATATTGTCATATCAGAAGTCTAGTATTTTTTAGGTAGACTGTGAAATCTTAGTCTTTAAAGAGTTTAATAAGTAAATATTAAAAGACATTTTAAATACATAAATCAGTTTATAAGATAATTCATGCACTTTATGGGAATACAGATATGAATAGTAAGACCATCACCATTCCCTAACCCACAGTTTAACTATGAAATTAAATAGTACAAAATGTACTAATGATATCATATCTGTTTTATACAGGAACTATTTTTATCTTTTTTACTAATAACAACCTCATGGTTTATATAGTTCCTCCATTCCTTTAGAGCTACCCACCTATAAATTCATTTTGTTTTGATAGAAACACAAATAAAAGAACATTTTATTAAAATAGCCATACTGGAAGTAGGTAAAGAATCTTCTTTTTACCCCAACATGGTTCTGACTACATCATTCAAAGTTGTATTATATAAGATATCACATGGGCTAATGTGGCAAACAATATGTCAGTCAATTTGAAAGATGTAATTAATCTTCTAAAGTGAATATAGGCAAAAACAAAAAATACCATTATTGGCTTATTTTTCATAATTAATCAACTTGCCCTTGTAATAACCAAGAGTCAAAAACAAAACCTATGAACAAATATTTTTATATGATTTACAGCACTGGTTCTCAAAGGGTGTTACAGCACATTATTACAAATATATGAGTTTCCTAGCTTTCCTTACAGTATGACACTTCAGCAAAAAAAGTCTAAGAACTACTGTTCTATATAGTATAACAATCAGCATATGCAAAAGATACACTAACTAGTAAATGATTAAACCTCTAATAAATAACCTTTCAAAACGTATCTCTTACACATAATGGTCATATGACTTTAAGCAAGTCATTAACACTTTCAGTGGTCAAGGCAACTTTCTAAAAGTTAAAGTTGGCACTTTCTCAAACCTCTCATACTGTGAGGACTTTCCTTAATAAGAGCTCCCTGTACCTATAAAATTACAGGTCCTATCCAAAAACAAACTCAATATAAATATTAAAGCTATTATAAAAATAATGGAAACTGCCATAAATAACTTAAAATCCACCAACCATCTAATAATTTCATTCTGTCCAAAAGTCCATATATCTTTAAACTTTTACCAAGATACACTAGTGAGTTACAAAATAAATTAATATTCACTTGTCAGGAATCATTCAAGAATGATATGGAACTGTTCCACATAAATGAACTTTAACAATACCTCAAATAAATAAATTTTATCAATTTCAGAGTTCTCTCAAACAATGTATCAGCCTATCTATACCACCATGTGCAACTCATCAATGTCTCCACATAAGTTTACCATGAAGGGCTCTTCCAGTATACTCAAGGGCTTCCTGGCTTTCTCCTGATATCCTGAGAACACTAGGGGAACACTGTTTGTTGAACTGTAATCTCACAAACTCATGATATGACCAGGCTGTCATCTTTCTAATGGCATCCTTCATGTGATAATATCTTGTTCACACCCACTACAAATTTCTTCACTGCTCTCCATGTGATATTCGTTTTAAATTTTAATCACTTAACCAACAAGGATTTATCAGGGACCAGGCACTGATGATACAAAGATAAAAATTAAACTCTCCTTGCCCTTTAAGGAGCTTACATTCTATCAGAGGATAAAATATGTACATAAATAAGTAAACAGAAAAATAAATACAAAGCAAATTTTTGAGGGAGGGGCATTAGCAGTTGGGGTGGGGGAGGACCAGGAAAGATATCATACAGGTGCTACCTAAGCAAAATATGTTCAGTGACTATTGTATTCCATGTCTCACTGACACATCAATGCCAGTAGAATGTAGATACTAAAAAGACAAGCTGTTTGTTATACAAGACACAGAAGTAAACGACCATAGTAACCTGGCATTTGACAAGCCCCAAAACCCCAGCCTCTGGGATAAGAACTCACTACTTGACAAAAACTGCTGGGAAAACTGAAAAACAATAGGAATAAACTAGGTATAGACCAACATCCACACCATATACCAAGATAAGGTCAAAATGGACACATGATTTAGCCATAAAAGGTGATACCATAAAACAAATTAGAAAAGTAAAGAATAGCCTACCAGTCAGCTCTATGGAGAAGAGAAGAATTCATGGTCAAACAAGAGACAGAGAGCATTACAAAATATAAAACAGATAACTTTGATTACGTTAAATCAAAAAGCTTTAGCACAAACAACACCAGTGCAACCAAGATAAGGAGAATAGAAAACTGGGAAACGGTCTTTACAGTTAGTGTACCTGATAAAGGCCTCATTTCTCAAATATACAGAGAACTGAGTCAAATTTATAAGAAGACAAGTCATTCCAAAATTCATATATGGTCAAAGGATATGAAGAGGCAGGTTTCCAATGAAGAAATCAAAGCTATCTATAGGCATATGAAAAAGTAGTCTAGGGTGGAGCCAAGATGGCAGAGTAGAAACAGGACTTCCCCGCGCCTCCAGCTTTCACCTCCTCCAATACATGTAAAAAATGACTCTAAACAAATTTTTGAGCTACAGAACCCACAAAGTGACAGAGAAGAACAAATCTCCAGCTGAGGGCATCCCAGCAGGCCAGCAGGAAGGGACTATCTCACCATGCTGGGAGCTGAGCCCAGCCCCGCATGAGTCCTGGGGTTTTGGCCCCAGGGTGTCTCCAACCACTGGTGGGCAGAACAGACTTCAGGAGAGTGAATCACAGGCAACTGTGGTGGTTTCCAGACTTCTCAACCAATACATGACAAAGACAAAGTAAAAGGTCAGTGCGAAACTATGTTGGAACAGGGGGGGATGGAAGGCTCAGGAGCTCCTGGCCTGCAGATTGTAGGGGGACAAAGTGACCATTCAGAGGGTAATCGCTTTTGCTTTGACCTGCTTAGATCTGGATTGTGCTCTTCGGTGGAGGTACTGGGGTGCGTGGCCAGAGGCAGAGCTTGTGGGGGCTTCAGTGAGGGCGCGTTCCTAATTGCTCCAACAGCTGCAAAAACTCCAGCGACAAAGCTCTTCACTCTGCAGAGTTCTACTGTGGCAAAGAACTCAAAAGTCAAGTAATTGACTGGCAACATGAGCAAGCAGAGGAAATGTGATCCTACCATAGATTCATTATTCGGGGCCAAAAAGGATGAAAGCATGGAATGGGAGGAAGACAATGAAGTCAGAACTCCTGCATCAAAAGCTCGAAAGAAAAATATGAAATGGTTACAGGCCATGGAGGAGCTCAAGGATTTTGAAAAGCAAGTAAGAGAAGTGGAGGAAAAATTGGGAAGAGAAATGAGAATGATGCAAGAAAATCAAGAAAAGGGGAAACAGGACTTCCTTGGAGCTCTGGCTCTCACCTCCTCCAATTCATGTAAAAGTTGACTCTAGACAAACTTTGGAGCTACAGAACGCACAAAATGTCACAGAAAAGCTAACCTCCCACTGAGGACAGCCCAGCTGGAAAGAAGGAAAGCGGCCAGTGCAGCCCTCTGGGAGCCCACCCAGCCACCAGGGAGACTAAGGTTTTAGCCCCAGGGCGGGCCTGACTAGCCTCTGGCTGGAGGGACTTCAGATCACCAGCAGCTGTGGCAGTTTCCAGAATTATCAACAAATAGATGCTAAGGACACAGTGAGAGGTCAGTGCAGTGTGGACTTTGAGATCCCTAGTTGGGAATGCGGTCAGCCTCTGCCACTGGGGAGAGAAGCCGCTGAGAAGCAGCGGCCATGAAGCCACCGCCACTTGGCAGCTTCAGCTCCTGGTCTGCAGTTTGTAGGGGGACCAAGGGACCAGTCTGAGGGGTAATAGCTCTTACTTTCACCTGCTTGGATCTGGATTGCAGCCTAGGGTGGAGGTCCTGGGGTGTGTGACCAGCTTGCCACAGTACGTAGAGGTTTCAGACAGAGCACCCAACTAATACCTTCAGCAGCTGAGAAAACCCCAGCTTTTCGTACGAAGTTCCCCTGTCTGGCAGCAGAGTTCTACTGTAGCAAAAGGCCCAAAAGTCAAGTAATTTAGTGACAACATGAGCAAACGAGGGAAGCAAAGTAAACAGAGCAACCCAACTTTATTCCCCTATTTTGGAGACAAAAAGGATCAAAGCATGGAACAGGAGGAAGACAGTGAAGTCAGAACTCCTGCATCAAAAGCTTCCAAGAAAAATATGAGCTGGTTACAGGCAATGGAGGACCTTAAGAAGGATTTTGAAAATCAAATAAGAGAAGTGGAGGAAAAATTGGGAAGAGAAATGAGAACAATGCATGAAAATTACGAAATGAGAGTCCATAACCTGACTGAAGAAAATAACACCTTAAAAAATAGACTAACACAAAAGGCAAAAGAGGCTCAAAAAGGTAATGAGGAGAAAAATGCCTTAAAAAGCCAAATTTGCCAGATGGAAGAACAATCTCAAAAGCTCACTGGAGAGAATCATTCCTTCAGAATTAGATTGGAGCAAATGAAAGCTAATGACTTTATGAGAAATCAAAATACTATTAAACAGATCCAAAGAAATGAAAAAATAGAAGGCAATGTTAAATATCTCATTGGGAAAACCACTGACCTGGAAAATAGATCCAAGAGAGATAATTTAAAAATTACTGGACTACCTGAAAGCCATGATCAAAAAAAGAACCGAGAAATCATCCTTCAAAAAATTCTCAAGGAAAACAGCCCTACTGTTTTAGAAACAGAGGGCAAAATAGAGGTTGCAAGAGTCCAGCTCCTGAAAAAGATCCCAAAAATAAAATTTTTAAAAAGTGAGTCAACAGCTTGCTAAAGGAAACTCCAAAAGTAATAAAGAAAATAACACCTTAAAAAATAAACTAACTCTAAATTTACCAAAAAACTACTTTATAAAGCTACAAAAAATAGTAACAAAATTCATTTGGAAGAACAAACGGTCCTGAATATCAAGGGAATTAATGAAAAGAAATGATAGAGAAGGTGGACTACCTATACCAGATTTTAATCTGTATTATAAAGCAGCAGTCATCAAAACTACTTGGTACTGGCTGAGAAACAAAGTAGTGGATCAGTGGATTAGATTGGGCATATTAGACTCAGCAGTCAATGACTATAGTAATCTACTGTTTGATAAACCCAAAGACCCAAGTTTTCAGGATAAGAACTCACTATTTGACACAAACTGCTGGGAAAACTGGAATACAGTATGGCAGAAACTGGGGTATAGACCATTATCTAACATCATATACCAAAATCAAGTCTAAATGCGTACATGATCTAGGTATAAAAGTTGATACTGTAAGCAATCTGGGAAAGCAAAGAATAGATTACCTGTCAGATTTGTGGAGAGGGGAAGACTTTATGAATCAACAAGAATTAGAGAGCATTATAAAATGTAAAATGGATAGTTTTGATTACATTAAATTGAGAAGCTTATGTACAAACAAAGCCAATGTAACCTAGATTAAGAGGGAAGTGGGAAATTGGGAAAGAATTTTTACAACCTATATCCCTGAAAAAGGCCTCATTTCTAAAATATACAAACAACTGAGTCAAATCTATAAGAATACAAGCCATTCCCTAATTGACAAATGGTAAAAGGATTTGAACAGACAGTTTTTAGAAGAAGAAATTAAAGATATCTATAAGCACATAAAAAATGCTCTAAATCACTATTGATCAAAGAAATGCAAATCAAAACAACTCTGAGGTACCACATCTCACCAGTCAGATTGGCTATGATGACAAAACAGGAAAATGACAAATGCAGGAGAGGATGTGGAAAAACTGGAACACTAATGCATTGCTGGTGCACTTGTGAACTCATCCAACCATTCTAGAGAGCAATCTGGAATTATGCCCAAAGGGCCATAGATAATTTCATATCCTTTGACCCAGCAATACCACTTCTAGTGTTGTATCCCAAAGGGATCATAGAAGTGGGAGGAAGACCCATATGTACAAAAATATTTATAGCAGCTCTTTTTGTGGTAGCAAAGATTGGAAATTAAGGGCGTGCCCATCAACTGGTGAATGGCTAAACAAGTCATGGTATATGAATGTAATGGAATACTATTGTGCCATAAGAAATGAGAAGCAGATGGACTTCATATTTACCTGGAGAAAATCTGAAACTCAAGGAATTGTGGAATTGAGTCTTGTAAACTAAAAGTAAACAAACAAATTAATAAAGACAAAAAAATTTTTTAAATTTAAATTTAAAAAAATTTAAAAAACAAAAAAAATAAATAAACTAACAAATGGAAAAGAGGCCCAAAAAGCCAATGAGGAGAATACCTTAGAAAGCACAATTCACAAGATGGAAAAGGAATTTCAAAAATTCATTGAAGAGAATAATTCCTTCAAATTAGATTGGAGCAAATGGAAGCTTTATATACTTAGTCTTTCACAATATACCTATTACAGAAATGTTTTGTGTAATTACGCACGTACAACCTATATTGAATTGCTTATCTTCCCAGTGGGAGTTGATGAGGAGGGAAGAAGGGAAAAAAATCTGGAACTCAAAAGTTTTAAAAACAAATGTGTATAAAGAAAAATTGTTTTGTTCACATGTAACTGGGAAATAAGACATACAGACACCGGGGTAGAGAAATCCATCTTGCCTTAACAGAGGGAGGGAGGGGAGAAGAATGGGGAAGGATATAAGAGAGAACAGATTGGGGAAAGGGGTATTCAGTAGGCTAGCTATTTTGGGGTGCAGGTAGGGGAAAGACGAGAAAAATTTGTAACTCAAAATCTTGTGGAAATGAATGTTGAGAACTAAAAATAAATAAATAAATTGGAAAAAATACTAACTTACTTTTGATTAGAGAAATGCAAATTAAATCTCTGAGATACCATCTCATACCTATCAGCCTGGCTAATATGACAAAAAAAGAAAATTGATAAACGTTGGGGAGGACGTGGGATAATTAGACACTAATGCAATGTTAGGGGAGTTGTGAAATGATCCAATCATTCTGGAGAGCAATTTGGAATATGTCCAAAGTGCAATCAAACTGCAATACCACTACTTGGTCTATATCCCAAAGAGATCATAAAAAAGAGGAAAGGACCCACATGTACAAAAATATTTACAGCAGCCTTTTTTATGGTGGCAAAATATTAGAAATCAAGAAGATGACCATCAATTAGGGAATGGCTGAACAAGCTATTGTAAATGTATGAAATGGAATACTATTGTCCAATAAGAAATGATAAGCAGGCAGATTTCAGAAAAACCTGGAAAGACTTGTACAAAACTGATGCAAAGTAAAATGAGTAGGACCATGAAGACACTGTACACAGTATCAGCAACACTGTTGATGATCAACTCTGACAGACTTGGCTCTTCTCAGCAACAGAATGATCCAAGACAACAACAAAAGATTCATGATGGAAAATGCTATGTATATCCAAATAAAGAACTGATGGGCAAAAAATGCAGGGAGAAGCATACTATTTTCACTTTATTTTTTTCATGTTGTTTCCCTTTAGGTTTGTTTCTTCTTTCACAACTGTGAGTAATATGGAAATACATTTTACATGATTGCTATATGCAATCTAAATCTATACCCTATATCTATATCTAATCTATACCCTATATCAAATTGTTTTAAGAAGAGGGGAGGGGAGGGAGGGAAAGAGAAAAGTTTGGGACTCAAACTTTTATAAACGGAAATGCTAAAAATTGTTTTTGCATATAATCAAGGAAAATATACCACTTTAAAAAATATTTTTTAAAATTAAAAGAAAAAGATAAGCCTTATTTTCATACAAAGTTTGGGATGGTTAAAAGAGCTTTGCATTTACTGAAGGCAATCAGTCTATTCTTTCTCAATTCAATTCCAGAGCTAATCTGCTTATGTGTATTGTCTGTCCCAAACATGCACACTGATGGACCAGCTCTATACTCTGTCTATGCAATTTCATGTCTTAATTTAAGCAACAGACATTCCTCATCTGTTTGGTCTTTTCTGTGTGATTAGTCAAATCAAACTCTGAGGTCACTGTAGTTCTCTTCTAGGAGACTCTCCAATGTTTCAGGGTTTGATAAAAACAGCACAATGTCATCTACATATAGGAGCACCCAGAGGACCTCATCTCACCATCCACAGAGAAATCATTCATCAATATGGACTCTGCAATAGTTTTCCTATCACAAAAACACCTTTAACAATTCTATGCCTTACTATTTTCTGCCTCACTTGATGTTTATGAAGATAGGATGATTACTCAATAAGGTTATTTTCATTATTCTGTCTTTTAAGAAATCATGAATTATTCTGATTACATATGGACAAGAGATAAACTGTTGAAAAAGATTCTCTGAAAAAGTTTTTTGAAAAAAATGGTGCTTTGCTCTACTCAAATATTTTTCTCATAATCATTGAACAATAAACACAACAGAATCTTATATCAATTATATTTCTCAATCTGTGAAATGTTAAAGATGTAGTCCACTGCTGAGTATTGTTTGAAAAAGTTCTACTCGTTTCCTACTGATACTCTCATATAGGATGTCCCTAAAGTGTGCATAAGTGAAAAATTGAATAGAGACTGCATGTTGGTAAGAAAGCAGATATACAAGTCAATGATGATATTTTCTCAATTTTTTTTCTAGGTATAAGGTCAGAGATTTTTTTCTATGATTTTTGTATCTTTAACCACCTTTAGATACCTTACAAATGCCCCAGTTCCCTCATAATTGTATGTCTTCTATATATACTCGGTGCAATCTGATTGCTTTTTCCACTTTTGTTCTCATTTGTGTCTCTTATAAGAATATATGGTACACAAGGTTAGGGTCTATGTGTGACGGTTTCACTGTCTTTTCTGTTATATTTACATATCTTTTCCATCTTTCTTCTATTTGTCATATTCCTTTCATTTTCAACTTTAAATGCTCTTGGGATGATTTTAGGTAGCTGTATCTCTTGCCAAATTTTCATTACACTGGCTTTACACTCCACTAATTCCCTCTGCTTTGAGATGACAATAAGCATAATCACCCATCATCCTTAATATTTTACATACAAGTTTATAAATCCAAACTGCCTTAGACAACCATCTCTCTCCACCTGGGAAGCAAGTCATGTGATCAATGACAAAAGCAATTTCTGATCTCTTTTGGTCTTCTTGTTGTGGTAATATATCTCTAGCAATTAAACAGTATAAAATCATTGTTACCAGTGTTGAGGTCATTTCTTATGTTCTACCCATTATTATGTTTTGTTTTTGTACTACTGAAAAGTAACATGGGCCTTCTCTACAGCAAGGCAATACACTTTATATTCTCCCTAAACTATCTCACTCACTTGTGGCCTTCTCCAGTCGTCCTGATACATATCTTGCCACTGGACCGAGATAGCTCCAAAGAAAAAAGTAAGGCTAGTGACCTTGCACAGCTCTCCCTCACTTAAATACAATTCACTTGCAAGCCATGGCATCATCTTCCTAATGTCATGGTCCTCTTTGAGAACAAAGGACAAACAACAACAACAATAACAATAAACTATATCACTGACCACAGCAGCTTTTCCAAACTTTTACATCTCTCTTTGAACCTTCCATAGTTCCCCTTCCCCTAAACCTATTTGCTGAGAATTCTGCCTAATATTTCATGGGGTAACAACTAAGGTCATGCAACAATAGCTGCTTCTTCAACCCTCTTCTTCATCTCAAATAATTCAGATGCATTCTGTCACTACTCAACTTCACTTCAGTTTCACCAAGAGGTGGTGTAATGGGAATGGGAATTTGAAGATCTTCCCTACCTCTTAATAAGCCTAAGTTGAACTTGAGGACCTTTCCTGATTTAAAAATAAACTCTACCCCCTAACAGGCTGAATGTAGTCACATGGAGCCTGTGGTAGGAAGAGTTTGCCAAAGGGTGGAGCAGAGCCCACAGGAAAAGCTGGCTTTGAGGGAGGCTTGTTTTTCAGGAAGGGAGAACTTTTGTTACTTTGTAGTCAAGTGAACACATGGGTTGTAATGTTCTCTGACTCTGGAGAAGGCTATATATACCTCTGAGGCTAGGTTTTGCTTGGGGGCTCACTTTGGGAAGAGTTGTATGATTTGGCCAGATGAGACTCTGGGCAGTCGCTGAGCTTTGAAAACCCAGATGTTGGTGCTTCTCTCTCTGGTGACTAACTAGGTATAGATGTAATGGTCAGACAGCTAGAAGCCCTGTCTTCTGAATTGTATTATTTTCTCTGTCTGTATTTTTATCTCCTTGTAACTTTTGTTTGTATTCTCTGAAGCTCAGGGTGCTGACTTCTTCCCCTGAACTAGATAAATGATATATGTTTGATTGATTAAAGTAAGACTGTTAACCCTTTTTTGAGTTGCATTCCTTTAGAAAGGCAGATCAAAGAACCTATGCGAGCAGTCATCCTGGGTATGTGAGGGTGCTTGCTGCTACAGACAAATGAATAAGACAAATGACTCCAAATGCACAAGTAGTCTCATTCTAACACATCTTCTTCATCAGACTGCTCCCTCTTATCACCACCACTCTCTCATTTATCTTCAGTCTCCCTGCCTAGTGTCTGTTTTCCTAGTGCCTACATGTCTTTCCAATTTTCAAAAATCATTCTCTTAATTCATCCTATATCTCTCTTCCCTTTAGTGACTAAACACCCCAACAAGGCCATCTAATATTGGTGACTTCACTTCCTTTCCTCTCTATTCCTAACTCTCTCAAGTATGGCTTCTGATTTCATCATTTCACTAAACTGTTCTTTCTTATACTATCAATTACCCTTATCGCCATACATTCTTCTCTCTAGGTTTTTACAATATTGTGCTTTCCTCCTCCCTGAATTTTTCTTCTCTGTCTCCTTTGCTGAATCTTTATCCAGGTAGTACCTGATAAACAGTGCTTTTCTTTATAGTTATGTAGTCATTATATGGGGCAACTAAGTGGCACAAAGGTTAAAGGACTGGGCCTGAAGACAAAAAGACTCATCTTCCTGAGTTCAAATCTGGCCTCAAATACTTACTAGCTTGGTGATGCTGGGAAAGTCACTTAACCTGTTTTATCTCAGATCCTCACCTAATAAAATGAGCTGGAGAAAGAAAAAGCAAACCATTCCAGTACCTTTGCCTAAAAAAAAAACACCAAAAGGGGTGAAGAGGATGACATGACAAAAATGACTGAATAACACTATCATAAAGAAATTTATTTCTTTAGTTCTCTAAAGGACAGTATTTAAAAGTATTATAAAGTAACAGCTTTGCTGTTGTCATTATTCTATTTAATGGAAATTTCCTTCTCCCTTTCTTGTTTCATTTATATCAAGAATATCAAGACCAATATAATGCTTGAGCATTATGATCAATCATTTGGTCATTGGACAGGGAATTTTATATCGTGAGAGGGAGGAACCAAATTCAGAGGGAGACAGTGTTGACTCCACACCCACAGCTATTACATTTGGAGTATCAAAAGTCATTTTGGCCTGGCTGGTGCAGAGGCCCAAAAGACGACCCTGGCCAATGCAGAGGCCCAGACGAGGCCTGATCAACATGGCGGCAAGCTGACCCACCAACCACAAGGGCCACTGCCAGGCCTATCACCACAGGGCTAGGACAGGACTGAGCAGGAAAATAGCCAAATGCAGGGCCCCTGGCAGGGGCAGCAGCTACTCCTGGGACTACCAAACCACAGCGTAGAAATTTAAAAAGCTCTATCAGGACTTCCAGGGACCAGGATGGCAGAGTGAACTCTGGTTGCTCCAATGGCCCCCTTTAACCCGGAAAACATAGCAATTATTGCGCCAGGGAAAAATTTTAAACAATAAAGGTTTAGGAACCCTGGAGGAAGGATGTGGCTAGAGCCCTGTCTCAAAATGTGTAAAAAGCTGACTGCAAAGACAAAGACTCTGGAGTCCTACTATCCTGAGAGGGAGGAACCAAATTCAGAGGGAAACAGACACACCCACAGCTGAAGCCTAGACAAGCAACTGGTCTCAAACACAGAAAGCATTCTTAGATGAGTGATGGAGCCGCATGTGTGAGAGGCACTGCGGCAGTCACAAGATGTCAGAGGGGGTGCATGCAATCTCTGAGGGGCAGGAGCTTGGAGATGTGGAGGCCGACTCTGCCGGGCCGAAAGGGCTAACATGGCATTGAGCGCAGGGCCGTGGGAGCCGACTTTGCCAGGTTGGGAAAGGCCGACGTGGCATTGAACGTGCCTTATCAACATGGACTCCTCTTAACACATATTCCTTTGCCCTGCACTCAGGAGAGTGCATGATTGGCTCCCCCATGGCATGTGACAGAAAGAAGAATGATAAGGATATTAGGGAAAAAGCAAGGGGAGGTTCCCTCTCTCTCTCTCTCTGTCCCGCTCTCTCTGTCCCACGGTTCCATTCTGCTTTCTTCTGATGGCCACACTGTTAAGATGTAACTGAATAAAGAGCAGCCTCGCTTGGTAACCTCTGTGTCCTTGGGTGTTCTGTGGGGGTAATTTCTTGGAGACAAGAATCCGGAGACGTCTGAAGACTGGGAATAAGGTAAGACAAGGCCTGGGAAGAGCCCAGCAGATGAGGTCAAAAAGAACTTTGAAAACCAAATTAGAGAGATAGAAGACAAAACGAATAATTCTTTTAAAATCAAAATTGCAAAATTAGAAAAGCATTACAATGAAGAAATCAGCTACTTAAAAAGAAAAATGTGTGATATAGAAAAGGAGCTCCAAAAGCTAACTGAGGAAAATAATTTGCTAAAAACCAGAATCAACTAAATTGAATCAAATAACTCTATGAGGAATCAAGAATCAGTCAAACAAATAATCAAGAACAAAAAATTAGAAAAAGAGGTAAAATATCTCATGGAAAAATAACTGACCTGGAAAACAGATCCAGGAGAGATAATCTGAGAATCATAGGCCTCCCAGAAAATCATGATGAAAAAATATGCCTGGACAACTTCTTCCAAGAGCTCATCAAGGAAAACTGTCCTGAGATACTAGAACCAGAGGGTAAAATAGAAATCAAGAGAATCCACCAGTAACCTCCTAAAAGAGATCCCAAAATGAAAAGTTCGTGAAATATTGTGGCTAAACTCCAGAACTATAGGTAAATGAGAAAATACTACAAGCAGCCAAAGAGAAACAATTCAAACAATTCACTGTGGAACCACAGTGAGGATCGCACAGGAACTGGAAGCCTTTACACTGAAAGACTGGAAAATAATTTTTTGCAAGGCAAAAGAGCTCAGGTTACAACCAAGGATCACATACCCAGCGAAACTGAACATATTCTTCCAGGCATGGAGATGGTCATTCAACATCAAATGGATTTCCAGACCTTCCTAATGTAAAACCCAGAGCTCAGTGGAAAATTCAACCTCCAATAACAAGACACAAGAAAGATATAGAAAGGTAAACAAGGCAAACACACACACACACACACACACACACAAACATATACACCCTGTTATTTAATAAGAGCAAACTGTTTATAGACAAATAGAGGGTATGGGTATAAATTACACAAAATGATGATTAAAAATAAACTGTATTTAGGGCTACAAAGGGACTGCAATGGAAGAAAAGGAAAGAATGAAGAAGAAAAAGGTAAATTATGCCACACAAAGAGGCATAAAAACAATATAGTAGAGAGAAAGAAGGAAGGGAGAAGAACATTATATAAACTTTTCCCTCATTGGTTCTGGGCAAGGAGGGAGTAACAAAACCAGTTAAGTATAGGACTCTATGGAGAAGAGACACAAAACATATCATAATAGGGGGAAAGAAGGGAGGGAAAAGAGCTTTGCATGAGATCTGTTCCTTTCAATCTTGGTTCGAAGAAGAAATAACAAACTACATTCAGTATAAAAATCTATCATATCCTACAGGCAGTAGAAAGGAGGAAGGGCTACAAAAGGGGGGGGGGTTAGAAGGGAGGGAAAAAGTATGGGGGAAAGGGAGGAAAAAAGAGGGGGTCTGATAAGAAGGGAATACTGAGGGAGGCAGTGGTCAAAAGGAAAACTCTTAAGGAGGGGAAGGGAGAATGGGAAAAAAATAAAAGTATAAACAGGGGAGGGAATAGGATGGAGGGAAAGAGACAGATAGTAATCATAACTGTGAACATGAATGGGATGAACTCTCCCATAAAACAGAGGCGAATAGCAGAATGGATTAAAAACCATAATCCTGCAATATGCTCTTTAGAAGAAACATATCTGAAACAGGGGGATACACACAGGGTAAAGGTAAAAGGCTGGAGCAAAATATATCATGCCTCAGCTAAAGTAAAAAAAGCAAGGGTAGCAATCCTTGTCTCAGATAAAGCAAAAGCAAAAATTGATCCAATTAAAAGAGATAAGGAAGGAAACTATATCCTGCTAAAAGGCACCATTGAGAATGAAACAATATCATTACTTAACATATATGCACCAAGTGGTATAGCATCCATATTCCTAGAGGAGAAGGTAAGGGAATTAGAGGAAGAAACAGATAGCAAACCTATATCAGTGAGGAAACTTAATCTCCCCTTCTATGAACTTGATAAATCTAACCTCAAAATAAACAAGAAAGAAGTTAAGAAGGTGAATAGAATTTTAGAGAGGGGAGGTATGATAGATCTCTGGAGAAAACTGAATGGGGATAAAAAGGAATATATCTTCTCAGCGGTACATGGCACATACACAAAAATCAACCATGTTCTAGGGCATAAAAACCTCACAATTCAGTGGAGAAACACAGAAACCTTAAATGCATCATTCTCAGATCATGATGCCATAAAAATCACATGCAATAAAAGCCATGGAAAGATAGACTAAAAACTAATTGGAAACTAAACAATTTAATCCTAAAAATGAGTGAGTCAAACAACAAATTATAGAAACAATCAGTAACTTCATTCAAGAGAATGACAATAATGAGATAACATACCAAAATTTGTGGGATGCAGCAAAGGCAGTTCTTAGGGGAAGTTTTATATCTCTGAGTGTATAGATGAATAAATTAGAGAAAAGGTAGGTCAACGAATTGGGCATACAACTGAAAAAGCTAGAAAAAGAACAAATTGAAAATCCCCAATTAAATACTAAATTAGAAATAATGAAAACCAAAGGAGAGATCAATAAATTTGAAATTAATAAATAAAACTAAGAGCTGGTTTTAAGTCTTAGTCAATATAATTTTTAAAAAAGAAGAAAACCAAATTATGAGTATCAAAAACAAAAAAGGTCAATCTACCTCCAATGAAGAGGAAATTAAAACAATAATTAGGAATTATTATGTCAAATTATATGTGCATAAATTTGATTATCTTAGTGAAATGGATGAATATTTACAAAAATACAAGTTGCCCATATTAACTGAAAAGGAAGTAAATTACTTAAATAATCCCATCTCAGAAAAAGAAATTGAACAAGTCATCAGGAAAAAAATCTCTAGGGCCAGATGGATTTACTAATGAATTCTATCAAACATTTAAAGAACAATTGATCCCAATACTCTACAAATACTTGGGAAAATTAGTGAGGAAGGAGTCCTACCAAATTTTTTTATGACACAAACAGGGTACTGATATCTACCGTGTTTCCCCGATAATAAGACACTGTCTTATTAATTTTTTTGGCCAGAAAAACACCAGAGGGTTTATTTTCAGGGGAGGGCTTATTTTAATGAACATTGACAGCAATTTTAATAAACAGGTAAATGTGAACAAAAAAATGTACCTTTATTCAATAAGCAAATCACTGGGGAAGAACAGGATGATGCGCTCACTGCTACAGCTCTGATTGGATGCAGCTCGGAGCACGGCATGCGTTTCACCCGGGGGGGGGGGGCGGTGCATACAGAGGGTACCGTAATGTAGCATGTAGCGCAGGGGATCACCTTCACTACAGTAGCAATTTCAATAGGGCTTATTTTCGGGGGAGGGCTTATTTTAGAGGAATCTTACACAGTACGGGGAGGGCTTATTTTCGGGATAGGTCTTATTATCGGGGAAACACGGTAAATCAGGAAGAGACAAAAAGGAAAAAGAAAATTATAGACCAATTTACCTCATGAATATAGTTGCAAAAATTTTAAATTAAATATTACCAAATGACTACAGCAACTTATCACAAGAATAGTACACTTTGATTGGGCAGGATTTATTCCAGGAATGCAAGGATGGCTTAATATTAGGAAAAGCATCAGTATAATTGATCATATCAACAATAAAACTAGCAGAAACCACATGATTATCTCAATAGTTGCAGAAAAGGCTTTTGACAAAGTACAACATCCATTCTTATTAAAAACACTAGAAAATATAGGAATAAATGGAGTCTTTCTTAAAATAATAGGTAGCATCTATTTAAAGTCATCAGCAAGTATTATATGTAATGGGGAGAAGCTAGAAGCATTTCCAATAAAATCAGGGGTGAAACAAAGGTGTCCACTATCACCCCTCTTACTCAATCTGATATTAGAAAAGTTAGCAGTAGCAATTAGAGAAGAAAAAGAAATCAAAGGAATCAAATTAGGCAAAGAAGAGACCAAGTTATCACTCTTTGCAGATGATATGATGATATACTTAGAGAATGCTAGAGAATCAAGTAAAAAACTACTTGAGACAATAAATAAATTTGGCAAAGTTGCAGGATATAAAATCCACATAAATCCTCGGCATTCCTGTATATGTCTAATGAAATTCAAAAGCAAGGGAGAGAAAGAGAAATCCCATTTAAAGTTACAGTAGATATTATAAAATATTTGGGAATCTACCTGCCAAAACAAACCCAGGATCTATATGAACACAACTAACAAAACACTTTTCACACAAATAAAGTCAGATCTAAGTAATTGGAAAACCATCAACTGCTTGTGGCTGGGTCGAACTAATATAATAAAAATGACAATTTTACCTAAATTAAATTATATATTTAGTGCCCTACCAATCAATTTACTAAAAAAACTACTTTATATTGCTAGAAAAAATAGTAACAAAATTCATTTGGAAGAATACAAGGTCCAGAATATCAAAGGAATTGATGAAAAGAAATGCTAGGGAAGGTGGACTAGCTATACCAGATTTTAGTCTGTATTATTAAGCAGCAGTCATCAAAACTACTTGGTACTGGCTGAGGAATAGAGCAGTGGATTAATGGAATAGATTGGGTACACGAGACTCAGCAGTCAATGACTATAGTAGTCTACTGTTTGATAAACCCAAAGACCCAAGTTTTCAGGATAAGAACTCACTATTAGACAAAAACTGCTAGGAAAACTGGAATATAGTATGGCAGAAACTGGGCATAGACCATTACCTTAACACCGTATACCAAAATTAAGTCAAAATGTGTGTATGATCTAGGTAAAAAGGCTGATACTGTAAGCAATCTAGGAAAGCAAGGAATAGTTTACCTGTCAGATTTGTGGAGAGGAGAAGACTTTATGACCCAACAAGAATTAGAGAGCATCATAAAATGCAAAATGGATAATTTTTATTACATTAAATTGCAAAGCTCCTGTACAAACAAAGCCAACGTAATCAAGGTTAGGAAGGAAATGGAAAATTGGGAAAGAATTTTTACAACCCATGTCTCTGATAAAGGACTCATTTCTAAAATATCCAGAGATATACAGAGAATTGAGTCAAATCTATAAGAATACAAGTCATTCCCCAATTGAGAAATGGTCAAAGGATATGAACAGACAGTTTTCAGAGGATGAAATTATAGGTATCAATAAGCATATGAAAAAATGCTCTAAATCACTATTGATTAGAGAAATGCAAATTAAAACAACTCTGAGGTATGACATCTCACCAGCCGGATTGGCTAAGATGACAAAACAGGAAAATGATAAATGCTGGAGAGGATGTGGAAAAAATGGAATATTAATACATTGCTGGTGGATTTGTGAAGTGATTCCACCATTCTGGAGAGCAATCTGGAACTATGCCCAAAGGGTTATAAGTAATTTCATACCCTTTGACCCAGCAATACCACTTCTAGAATTTTATCCTAAAGAGATCATAGAAGTGGGAAGAAGACCCACATATACAAAAATATTTATAGCAGCTCTTTTTGTTGTGGCAAAGAATTGGAAATTAAGGGGGTGTCCATCAATTGGGGAATAGCTAAACAAGTTATGGTACATGAGAAACGAGGAGCAGATGGACTTCATATTTACCTGGAGAGGCTTATATGAACTGATGCTGAGGGAGAAGAACAGAACCAGGAGAAATCTGTACACTATTACAGACACAACATATGTGTGATGACCAACTTTCATAGACTGAATTCTTCTCAGCAATGCAGGACTACAAGTCAACTCCAAAAGACTCATGATGGAGAGAGATGTCTACATTCAGAGACAGAACTAGAAAGAACAGAGTTTGAATGCAGATTGAAGCAAACTACATGCTCTCTGTCTTTTTCTTGTTTGGTTTTGTTTCCTCTTTCCCATTGTTCATTCCATGTGATACAATCCTTCTTTATAATCTGACTAATATATACTATACACTATATACAAGTGTCCTTTCACCTAATTCATCCAACCTCCATCTTATACACATTCTCATTAAAAAAAGAAGAAAAGTAAACTGACTCAAATGAGATTCCAAAACCTGCTATTTCATTCTGTCATCCTATTTTCTTCACATTAATAGAAACAGTCAAATCCTGTTCAACCATAGTACCAGAAGAAGGGTAGACAGCCATAATAAGTTCACCTCTGTTTGGGCCAAAAAATGTATGACAAGATTATATTTAATACTATTTATAAAGCCTGCATACCTAATATTAAAATTAGATTATTTTAACCTAATTTAACCCAATATTAAAATTGTATTCCCTAACCATTTACTGAGTGAATAATGGGAGAGAAATGGATCAGGACAACAGTAATTTTTTGGTAGCTATTCAGCAGGTGAAAAATTAAGCATGATACATTTAGCAGAAGAATATGCCTACAGAAGAGTAAGGCAACTAGATGGTTCAGAGCACTGGGCCTGGAATCAGGAAGATCTGAATTCAAAGTGGACCTCACCTACCAGCTGTGTGTCACTGAAACTCTGTTTGCCTTGGAGGCAGCCTGGTGACTCAGTGGATTCGCACTAGGTCTAGAGTCAGGCAGACCTGAATTCAAATCTGAGCTCAAACTAACTATGTGACCCTGAGCAAGCCACTTAACTTCTGTTTGCCTTAATCCCCTGAAAAAAAGAAATGGCAAGCTGTTTCAGTATCTTTGTCAAGAAAACCCCATGGACAGTATTAATGTGCTATGGAACCTGGATCACAGGGTTAAATACAACTGAACAACAATGTACATTTCTGCTTAATATTTTCACAGAACTGCTTCATACAAACTGACCCTATAATTTTCAAGTTATCCTTTTTGAAATACCATGTAGCGGGGGTGGGGAACCTGCAGCCTCAAGACCACATGTGGCCCTCTAGGTCCTCAAGTGCCTCCCTTTTACTGAATCCAAACTTCACATAACAAATCCCCTTAATAAAAGGATTTGCTCTGTAAAACTTGAACTCAGTCAAAAGGCTACACTCTATGTTAAAAGTACAAATAATGAGTTTACCCAGGTATACAAATGCATTTTTGTGCATTTTTTATAACTTTGTTGCCATCATATTTACAAGTTATCTACATGTGACAATTAAAAGCAAACATACAAAAGTTTACAATAGTTACAGAGGTACATGATATAGTAGAAAGAGCACTAGGCTCAGAGTTTTAAGATCCAAGTAAGAGTTACCCCTCCAATACCTACTAGTTCCATTCCCCCATATGTGCCAATAATTTGCTCATCTTTAAAATAAAAATAATAGTGCTTAAGTTACCTACCTCACAATTGTGAGGAAAATACTGTTTTAAATTCAAGCACTTCATAAATCAGAATTATATTTATTTCAGATCCTGTGACAAAGGAAAAAGACCTTGTTCTGGTGAGAAAGTTGTAATCAAGCTACAAAAAAAAAAAAAACTACAAAGATGGCATATAAAAGCTAGAAAAAATGAACAGCAAGTAAAAAAAAAGTAAAATTGTCATTTGTCATCCCTACAACTTAATTTTATTAAAGCTTTAAAATTTAAAATAAACGAGGGCTGGGGAGGCTAGGTAGTGCAGTGAATAGAGCACCAGCCCTGGAGTCAGGAGGAAATCAGTTCAAATCCAGCCTCAGATACTTAACACTGACTAGCCATGTGACCTTGGGCAAGTCACTTAACCCCAATTGCTCTGCCTTCCCGCCCCTCCAAAAAGCAAAAAAATAAATAAGCAAGGGCTTAGAGACCCTTATTTATCTGCACAATGGTAAAATGTATATCACTGAACATTATGTATATTTTTAGAAAGCCAATTTAGAATAAACTGCTCTATCATGTTATCAGTGGTTTCTACACCTCCACTCTTGACTTTTGAGTTCTACGGAAATAAATCAAATGCTCTCACAGACACTAAATTGTATTTCATTATCACTTATAATGACTCAGCAATCTTAGAGGCAAGTCTCATATAGCCAGAAAAGCATTAAGCTCCAGCTCTTTTATCACCCACTTATGACTCACATTTGTTATATATTACAGATTTATATTTAAAGACAAGACTCTAATCAATTCCATATTGCAAAGTCAAAGTATATATGTATACATACATATACACATATAAAGTGGAATTATTGCACACATTTATAAATCTATATAGGATACCTTATACACATATATAAACCATCTCATTCTATTCAATGCATTCAATTTAATTTGCCATGAGAAGACATGGAGAATGTTACTGGAAAGGGATATAAAACAGGGAATAGCTAGAGAAGAGAGTGGCAACGGTATAGAGCCACAGGAAATTCAAAAGGGGAGACAGGGTTGTTAAAGGGAATGTAATCATTAGTGACATATTTCTGACACTAACAACAATATCTTCTTCCTGTCCCAAATTTTGAGTACTGGCTGGTACCTTTCCATATGTTCCACTGAAAAGAAAAGTGAGCTGTTACACTAATAGGACTATTTCAGAGTTGCTTCTTATTTTCCTAGAAAAAAATAGAAACTAAGGGGTTAAAATATCATTTTTAGCTCATTTTCTCCTGTATAAAGGTATTTTAATGATTTGTAAACAGAAAAATAAAGAACATAAAACTCACCTGCTTGGCGTACTGGGAATTCAACTTGGTCTGAGACTATAATCTGAAGTAGACTGGGAGCAAAATTGATAATCTTGTAGGACTGAAATTACAAAAGAAAGATCACATAAAATCATTAAACAATACAATTAAATGGCTAACAATTATTACCATATCTTCTGGTTATTATTTTTCTCATATAATTAAAGAGAGCATATAAGAAATTTAAGATCGTCACACAGCATGCTTAACTCTTGTGATCTCTGTCAAATACTCAAAAAGTTGATACACAATATAAAACTGAACCATATGCAATACTGGTGCCCTAAGTGAAATCAAAAGACATAAAGAAATTAGTAAAGGTGGTTCAGGTTCTCTGTAGAGAGGCAAATAAAGAAACTGTTTTCATCAGGCACTCAAAGCATTTCATATGACATTCAATCACCTTGGACTGCTCATGAGGAGCATAAGCAGACCATTGTGAGAACTCTATTAGCTAGAGTTTAACAAATGTACATATTCACCACAATGAAAAACTGGAAAAGTCTAAAAATTGCCCTACCCAACATAACTCTTCTACCTCCTTCCTAGGAAAAGAAATGGTGGCAGCCAAGGGCAACAATAGTTTAGAGTAAAAAATTCATTTGCAAAAACATTATAGAAAATGACAGATCAACTGCAAAAACAAGAGCCAACAGTTGAGAAAATGATTACACAAAGTGTTTAGCAAAAACACATTATCCTGAGAACATTTAGTGCGGAGAAGGTATAGAGACAACAAACATGTACAAAATAAAGTCTAACAGCGATCCATTCTTTTCAACAATATTGGGACAATCCTATTTGGACATTATTTGACATTATACCACACATATTTAAAGAAATGAAACTGACCAATGAAGAAACCCATAAGGAAGACAATGATTTTAAAAGAACCCAGAGATTGAGTCTCAAGACCTTTCAAATAAGGCACTATATAAAAAATAAGTAAAAAATTATGAAAGGTGGGCACTTTTACAAAAACAAAACAGAAACGTCTATAATATGACATTAATTTTGATACCACTACTCAAATCAATCAGCACTTATTCAGTTTATTGTTATTTGATGGTTATCAGTAACTGTATTAGTGAATTAGGCAGAACAGGATCAAGTTTAAGTTAGTTATGTATGTTAATGTTATTAAGATAGTTATATATGTTAGGTCCAAATTCTCTCTTATGTATTACTGATATCACTGTAAGTCATAGGATAAAATTATATGACTCTCTGTTATAGAAAAGCACATTACATTTAATCCTTAAATTTGCAGCATCAATACCCCTCATCCCTATGATTCACGGTCGCTGCTCCACTGTGACCTTTCCTTTCACTCACTACTTCCTAATTTCTTACTTCTAATTTCTTATTATACCACTGACCAAAACACTGGATATTTGATTTCCCATGAAAACCTCTACTAAGGTGGCAGGTAAAATGCCCTTACCAGGAAAAAATCTGTAGTTAATGACTTAAAAGTCTGCTGACAAAGTGGTCAGGATTGAGGAACATGCACCTCAACCACTCATGGAGTTTTCTGTTTCTGGCATCAACCAATCATGAAATTGAATTGTCTCATTCTATTTTTAGTGTCCTCCCATATGTATAAAAAATCTGGCACTGAAGGGAAGGGGTCTCTGACCATAAGGAAGATCTTGGACCCAAATGATTAGGGACCCCCAGGCTCCCTAATAAATTGAAAAGCTTAGAGTGTTTCAGTGTCCTTTTGTTCAGCATGTTGGATTGGAATTTTAGGGTTCCAACATGGAAATAACTAAACCTATATGAAACTAACCAATTATACATAAAAATAATCAAAATAGTAACAACTTACATTTCTGTAGCATTTTAATATTCTTACAAAGCCCTCTGCTCACATTATGAGGACAGTAGTATTATAATAAAGACTCCAATTTATATTGTGCTTTAAGATTATCAATAATAATAACTACATTTGTATAATACCTACATGTGCCAGATATGTGCTAAGCACTTTATAATTCTTATGTCATTTGATCCTCACAACTGTGGGAGATAGTTGCTATTATTACCCCCATTTTACAGATGAGGAAACTGAGACAGAGACTAAGTGACTTGCCCAAGGTCACACAGGTCATAAGTATCTGAAGCCAAGTTTAAACTCAGATCTTCCTAACTCCAGACCTTGTATTCTATCCCTTGTGCCACCAGCTGTGTTTACCACCTTGGACAAATAATTCCACCTGCCTCTACTTCAGTTTCCCCATCTGTAAAATGAAAGAACTGAACTAGATGCCTTCTAAAGGTCTTTCCAGCTCTAAAAATGTGATCCTAAAAGAAAACATTAGCAGCTACCTATCCCATATGCCTGCCTTCACCTCAATAAAATCTTTTTTAAACAATTTTCACTGATAGTTTATGTTATTTGCATCACCATAATATCCCATGTATCCCTCCTTTTTTCCTCCACAATAGCCATCCCATATGACAAATGGTATTTTTTTAAGAAAGGGAAAAAAACGTCAGCACAATTGAGTGACACAATAAGAAAGTATGAAAATGTACAATGTGTAATACCTGTAGGCCTCCCACCTACACAAAGGGGGAGTTGAGGATGTCTTTCACATTTAATCTTTATGATTTTGGTATACTTACTTTCAATTTTCTTTGTTATATCACAGTTCTTTCCATTTACACTGTTGTAGTTATTTGCTTTCTTGGCTTGGTTTACTTCACTTTGAATCAGTACATATATACATCTTTCCATGCTTCTCTGTATCCATCATATACATCATTTCTAAAAGCACAGAAGCATCCATTCCCCAACCAACAGGCATCTATTTTGTTTCCAATTCTTAGCTATTACAAAAAGTGCTGCTATAAACATTTTAGAATATATGAGGACTCTTTTCTTATCAATAGTCCAATAATGGAGTCTGCTTCCAAGGGTATGGGTATTTTAGTCATTTTATTTGCATAATTCCAAATCACTTTCAAAAATGGTTGTACCAATTCACAGTTCCATCAACAATATGTCAGTGTGCCTATCTTTTCATAATCCTTCAACATCAACTGTTGCCATTTTTCTGTCTTTTTTGCCAATTTGCAGGGTATGTACCTCAACAGAATCTTCATGATTTATGTAGTTACTAAAGGCATTCTCAATGAAAATATGAGAAGGGTCCCAAATCTAAATGTAACACTATTAATAGGTAAATTTAAATGCATATACAGCCTAGTAAAGAAATCATTAATTACACTCAACACAACCTATTGTGGCATAGAAAAGTCACTGGCTTGGGAGTCATGAGACGAGTTGTAGATTTAGCTTTACAAATTAACTTTCCATGTGACCTTGTGCAATTTACTCAACCTCTCTGGACTTCAATTTCCTCAAAACAACATACACTTCTTAAACTATGGGCCAGGTCATGATCCACAGTTTAAGAAGTGCTAAAGGGATTGCAAGAAGAAAAAATTTAAGAAGCCCTAGTCTAGATGACCTCAAAATGGAAAAAGAGGTAGTGGATAAATAAGGCCTCCTCAACTCCTCAATCTCTTTCACCCCTCAACATCCAATCTATAGGCTAAGGGCTATCAATTTTACCCTTGTAATATGTCCCCAATACCCCCCTTCCTAACTCTGACACTGCCACCACCCTGGTGATGGCACTCATCATCTAACACCTGGCCAAATGCAGTACCCTATTGTTTGGTATCCTTGCCAAAAATCTGTCTTCATTGAGTACATCGTCTGACTCAAGTGTCACAGGGACGTTCCCAAAGCACAGGCCTGCTCATGCCATTTCTCCTATTCAGTAAACTCTAGCAGCTCTCCATCACCTTCCAGGATCAAATATAAAATCTACGGATACTGAACTAGATGAAGGCACTTAAACTAGATGAACTAGGCACTTAAAATGTTTATTGACTGACTGAAATAAGAAAATGACCAAAACAAAAGAAAATGAGTATTACATTTCAGAAAGGATAATTTTTAAAAATTAGTCAAAATAGCCAGAGAAATACAAACGTTGAAAAAAAAATATGAAGAGCCTTCACAAGAAATTAAGTTGTTGTTTTTTTAAAATGTATTGACACATTTTGTTTTGACTCAAGACACTTCCCAACAGATAACTAAACTCCTTTACAAAAGACTTTTTTTGGGGGGAGGGGGGGAGGGGAGAGTTAAATTATCAATTCTCAAAGAAAAGGATATAGGTCCTTGAATTTTGACATTACAATACTAACACCACTGTTTCTGAATAGTTTTGTGCCACTGCATGATTACTTTAGTCATAACATATTGTTCTTTTAACTGTTTTGTTTATTCTGTATCACTTAATATAGCCCTTCTCATATTTCTCTAAATCATTCATGTCATTCTTTATAGATTGGTAATATGTGTTATATTTACCTGCCCAAATAGACAGACTGCCCTGCTTCTGTATATATCACCAAAACCTGAAAGTGGTACTTAAAGATGATTTAAATAATCCAATGAGAAACTATACAAAGTGACATATTCCACTTCAGAAACACAAAAAGTCAACCAAAAATCCACAAGAAATAGGTAATAATGCTGCCAGCAAAGCCAGGGCAAACACAGACAAACAAACTAGCAACCTACCAGTCTCACTATAAAGGTATAGTCTGGCTAGGTGCCCAGACTGGACGTCCAAATAGAGAAAGCTGAGTCAAACTTATAAAAAAAGAGCCATTCTTCAAATGATAAAAATGGTCAAAGGATATGAACAGGCAATTTTTAGATGAAGTAATCAAAACTATCTGTAATCACATGAAAGAATGTTCTAAATCACAACTAATTAGAAAAATGCAAATCAAAACAACTCAGCTACCACCCCACACCTATCAGATTGGCTAATATGACAGAAAGGGTAGATGACAAATGTTGGAGAGGATGTGGGAAAACTGAGACACTAATGCTCTGTTGGTGAAGTGGTACACTGATTCAAACATTCTGTAGAGCAATTTGGAACTATGCCCAAAGGGCTATAAAACCAAAACCCCTTGACCCAGCAATACCACTACTAGGTCTGTTTCCCAAAAAGATTAGGAAAAAAAAAAGGAAAAGGATCTATATGTACAAAAATATTTACAGCAGCTCTTTTTGTGGTGGCAAAGAATTGAAATTGAGGGGATGTTCTTCAACTGGGGAATAACTGAACAAGTTGTTGCACATGATTGTGATGGAATACTATTGTGTTATAAGAAATAACAAGCAGTATGCTATCAAGAAAATCAAGAAAGACTTACATGAACTGACACAAAATGAAGCAAGCAGAGCCAGGAGAAAATTGTTTACAGTAACAGCAATATTGTATGATGATCACCTGTCAATGATTTAGCTATTCTCAGCAGCATAATGATCCAGGACAATTCTGAAGGATTTATGATGAAAAATGTTATCCATCTCCAGAGAAAGAAGTGATGGAGTCTGAATACAGAGTGAAGCATACTTTTTCTTTACTTTATTTTTCTTGAGGGATTTTTGTCTGTGTTTTGACTAACACGAAAATATGTTTTGCATGACTGCACATGTATAACCCATAGGGAAGGTAGGGAAGGAAAAGAATTTGGAACTCAGAAATTTTTTTAAATGAATGTTTAAAGTTGTTTTTATATGTAATTGGGGGATATAAAATATTTTATTAAAAAAAATGAGACAGGTTCCCACTTCAGAAAGAACCAAAGTGGTCAGAAAGCCCCAAGGTGATGACCTAGTGAGCCAACAAAATGGCAGAGCATTACTCAGTCAAGAACAGCCCATTTATCCACAGGAGATCACCCAGGAATCTATCCTGAAATGCTTAGGGTCTTAAAGATCCAGCTCTCTGAACCCCAAAGACCCAGGAAGTACAGGTCAGTGCAGGAACCTGGGGGCTCCAATTCACACCTCTTTGCAGAGGTGGGAAATTATGAGTGTACAACTACAGTCAGATTTTTTTGATGTTAGTTTTGCTGAACAAGTTTTTTTCTTTTTTTTATTATTCAGCCATAATAGATGGCTTACTAGGAGGGGGAATTAGCTATATTTGGAAATTGAAATGATGTAAAAACAAAATTATATAAAAATTGTTCTTTATGTCATCAGATTCATATACAATAATTTGTTAAATTATTTCTGCCAACCACTAAGCATATATTTTTGTCATCACAAACTATGCTGCTGTGAACTTTACTGTGAATATGGATCATTTCCTTCTGTCAATAACCTCCTTGGGATATGTTTCCAATAATACAATCACTAGGATGTAGGGCATGAACAATTCAGTAACTTATCTTGGATAACTCCAAATTTATTACCATAACAGCTGAACCAATTTACTATTCCACTGCCAATGAATTTTGTCTCCTCCCTTTGAGAAATGATTGTTAATAACCAGTCATTTGTCGGTAAATTCAGAGCTCTCCCCTTCTTCTAAAGTCCTTTAAAAGTTCAGTCTGAAGGGCATAACTGATAATGAGATAGCACTGACTCCTCATCTAGGTTAGACCCCACCCAGCGTTGCAAGGAATTTAATGTAAGGTGGGGAAGCCCAATGGGTTCTGCTCAGGCTTGGATGAGGTATACATTTTTTAATTGATAGCCTAAGGTTGGGTAGATAAGAGATAGAGATACTTTCTCTATCCAAGACAGAATCAACCATTCATTTTAATACAGCCCACTTCCAATCACATTAACCAATTAGATTTGATTGCTGTTTGATGGACCACCTACTGTTTTGAAGGGTATATAAACTGTAAGTCCAACTGGCATGATTATCTTTTGTCTGAGAGAAACAGCCAAATGACCATCCTTTTAATAATAACCTGCTAGCCTTATTCTGAAACTATGTCTCTCAAACCTTTTAAAAACCCTACCTTTATGGTGACCATGAAGGGATTAAAGCCTTTCACTCTAGATTCTTAACAAGGAGTTGCCCTCAATTGGGCCTACACAGAGAGTTTCTCCGCAAGAATAGTCCTGTTAGGGCTCTGACCATGATCTTATGCTTCCTTTTACCAGGAAGTAAATTTTATCTCGTTAAGTATATAAGTGTCTATATGTCTGTTTTCAAGTTTTTGTGCTGTAGCTTTTTTCTAATTTTCATGCTCAGAGGGAGGCAGATTGTCAAGTAAGACGTGTCTACTTGAAAAAGATCCCTGAAATAAGCTATATGGGGATGAGAGAGAGAAAACCTGTGTACACAGTGAAAGGCCACTTGGGAAATTCGGGGTATTATGGATATTCAGCTTACAAAACCAACTGTTGATAAGCCCCAAAAGTACCAGAAATATATTTAGAATTTTTGCAGGACTAGGGTTTTAAATAATGAAATCCAGTCCAACGCTCTGTGAGAAAATCTCTAAAGCTACAATACTTGCTTTCAAATTTTGGGGGTTACATATAAACTAAGCTGGGTGTGTATAAAAGGAACTCATTAAGTAAAGGTGCACAGGTGTGTAAAACTGTCAAAGAAGGCCCTCAAAAGTCCTGTTCTTAGAGTTTTCAGGCAGAGGCGTGTCAAAAGGATTCTTGCTCTCAGGTAAAGAGAGCAAATTAAGTGATATATTAAAGGAAAGAAAGTAGTTTTTGATGGGGTGCTTGGGATCTATGTTTGTAAAATCTATCTGTAAACTCAATTTGTAATACCAATTTGTAACATCAGTAATGATGGGGTGCTTGGGATCTATGTTTGTAACATCAGTCTGTAAAACTTTGTAACATCAATTTATAAAACCAGTCTGTAAAATCATTTTTTGTTTCCCTTTCCCAGCCTCAAACTCTGCTCCTTCCCCCTAATCGGCACTCTGCCTAGGCAACAATTTGTGACTCCTTTGTCCTTGCTTAATCTCCGCATGTCTCCTCCAGTCTGGCCCAAATCTCATCTCCAAGTTAAACTCCTCAAAGTCACAAGTTCCTCACAGTCAGCCCTAACTTTTATCTATGCACTGAAGTCACAAGTTAGCCCTGACAATGGCAGCCCTACCCTTTAAAAGTAAAAGCCTGTGTCCCCTTTCACTTGCAAAAAGTCCCCTAAGGACTCTTGCCCACTTCTGTAAAAGGGTAAAAATAAACTTTTTCAACTCTGACTCCAAGTAAGGCTGAGCTGAATTCTTTCCAGACTGAATCGAAGGTTCTGGTCTTAAGATAAGATCAGAGTCCCTGCTGAACCTATTGGGAGCCATCCCTCATCAGTTTTTAATCTCAACGTTTTGCTTTCTGGGTCACTTAAGAATCTGTTCCATTTGTCTGTTTCCATTTGTTTGAGGTTTCCTAAGATTAGCTTGTTTCCTAAAATCAGCTAAGGGAACTGAAAAAGCAGGGTGAGACTCTCCCAGGAGTAAATCTGGAAGGTGGAATCAGAGAAGGTATCTCTCTCTGAGTAAAAACACCAAATTTTTTTTCTTTGGATGAAGCTCTAGCAGCAGCTTTATACTGATAAAAATCTAAAACCAAGCAGCCCAAAGAGAGCAAGAGGGAAAGCTGCTGAGAGGTTTTTGCTACTCCAAAGTTAGATGACTTCAGGCTTAATTAGATCCCAAAGCTAAAGTCTGTAGATTATGTTTAAATCTAGAGAACTGTATTTGCCATGCTCCCCCACACACACATATATTTAATATCAGGGCAATATATTTTAAAATTGCAAAAATAAGGTTTTTGTCTTTTAAGACACTATGATCAGGGCTTCAATATCAGCCTTAATCAATTTAGGATTTCAGTAATTTGTTTAAAATGTATATTAACACTGAGCCAACTAGATGGTGCAGTGGATAAAGCACCACCCTAGAGTCAGGGGGACCTGAGTTCAAATCCAGTTTCAGACACATACTAGCTGAGTGACCCTGGGCAAGCCACTTAACTCATTAACACCATACAGATTTGGTTTAAAAAAATAAGGAAGAACAATAGAATAGTAGCAAAGACAAGAAAATCTAAAACTATAAATACTAAAAATAAATAAACATAAATAAAACTATAACAATTCAGTAAAACAAATATATCAAGGAATTTTGATGTGGTTTTTAAAAATTTTTTTTAATATTTATTTGACAGGGACAGCTAGGTGGCACAGTGAATAGAACACCAGCCCTGGGGTCAGGAGAACCTGAATTCAAATCCAGCCTCAGACACTTAACACAAAAACTAGCCATGTGACCTTGAGTAAGTCACTTAACCCCAATTGCCCTACTTTCCCCCCTCCAAAAAGCAAAAATAAATAAATAAAATATATATGTATGTGTGTGTGTGTATGTATTTATTTGATAAAAACTCCTGGGAAAATTTAAAGTAGACTGGCAGAAATTAGATCAACAACATTCTACACTATAATATTAAAAATTACATTGTAGGCGGCCAGGTGGCTCAGCGAGTAAGAACACCGGCTCCAGTGTCGGGATGACCTGGATCAAATCTGGGCTCAGATACTCAGCACCACACCCAGAAATAACTGGCCGTGTAACCTTGAACAAGTTACTTAACCCCGATTGCTTTAAAAAAAAAAAATTACATTGTAAAAAAAATTTCATGCCCACAGTCATGTACAGGAAAAGTATTCTTAACTAAAGAACAGATAAAGGAAATTTTAAAACATAAAAAAACCTTTTGATTACATGAAACTTGAAATGCTTCTACAAAGACTAAATTATAATGCACCAAGGTGATAAAAAGGGAAGCAGGAGAATTTAAGGGATATAAGATAATAATGGAAAGGAACACACAAAAGAATTACAACCACATGAAAGAATGCTCCAAATCATGAATAATAAGAGAAATGCAAATCAAAACAACCCTGAACCTCACACCCTGTAAATTGGTAGAGATGAAAAAATATGGCAATAGTAAATGTTGAAGGATGGAGCTGTGAATTGGTACCATCATACAAAAAAGCAATTTGGAGTTATGTAAATAAAATAATTAAATCTATTTTCTATTCTATTTCTATTCATACCCCAAGGGAAGCATTGAAATTTCAAGAAGAAATAAAAATCTCATTCACATTCAAAGTTATAATTAGTGCTTATGAATTTCTGTCCATCTTAGGGAAGGGAAGAAAAAAAGGAAAAAAAATTTACATGATAACTTTGGAGAGAATGGTAGATTTGCAGTTTCCTATCTTTTTTATTGTACTGTGTTATGAAATTTTGAATTGTTTACTGAATTGAAAACAAAATAAATTTTTTGATTGACTGCAAAAAAAAGAAATGAAGAAATAACATACACCAAAATATTTACAGCAGTACTTTTTCGTGATAGCAAAGAAAACAAAAAAAAACAAAGTTCAACAAATAGAGAAATAGGTGGAATCAACAAAGTTTGATTGGAAGCATTAGGTCTAGTCTAGCTTCCCCTCTCACTGATCCCAAAAAGATCTAGAGAATGCTCCAGATTGAATTTTAACTGGGAAAGCCAAGAATCATTTTCCTAGAATCATCAAAAATCATGGAAACATTTTTCTAGTCTATGGTGGCCAAGGGAAATGGACAGAAAGGTCTATAGACACTGACATGGCCAGGATATTGTTGAGGTCAGGAAGCACCTAGGAAGAGTAAGCACTGGGTGCCACCTGGCAGTTCTGTCACTATTAGTTCTGGATCACAGATCCAAGGCAGAAAAGAGCAGTTGTGAGTGCTGGCCTGTGTACTGAGCATGTAACAAGTTCCAAAAGTTATGTGGGTAGCTCTGATCCCAGGAGCAGAGTGCAGTATCATAGAACAAAGAGGAACAGGCAGGTCAATCACTCTCAAGGGCTAAGTAGCAACCTACTGAAACTCCCAACCAGAAACAACACTCAAATCTGGGTCAGGAACCAGCCCAGGAGCACAGACCAAGACACCCAGATCATCTCACTTTGGGAGCACTGAAACCTGGCAGGCTCCAGAATGAACTGTGAAAGCAGCAAAAGGGTATAACAGAACAAAACCGTAAGGTAGACATCCCTACCTTAAAGGAGCTAAAAAATTATTTTAAAAACCAAATGGGGGCAGCCAGGTGGCGCAGTGAGTAAGAGCGCTGGCCCCAGAGTCAGGAGACCTGGGATCGAATCCAGACTCCGATACTTAGCACCCACCCAGAAACACCTGGCCATGTAACCTTGAGCAAGTTACTTAACCTCAATTGCTTTAAAAAAAAAAAAACAAAAAAAAAAAACAAATGAGACTAGTAGAGGAAAGAATGAGAAAAGAGGGAAAAGCTAGAGGAAAAAAAATGAAAAGAAAACTAACAGTTTGGGGAAAAAAGATACAAAACATTACTAAGTCCTTGAAAATTAGAATTGGCCAAATGGAAGCTAATGACACACCAAAGAAATAATAAAACAAAATCCAAAGACAGAAAAAAGAAGAGGAGAGTGTGAAACATAGGAAAAACAACTGCCCTAGAAAATAGGTGGAAGAGAAAAAATTTGAGAATCACTGGACTATCTGAAAATCATGACCAAAGAAAGAGCCTGGGGGCAGAGCCAAGATGACAGAGTAAAAGCAGGGACTTGCTTGAGCTCTCCCACAAATACTTGTAAAAAAAGACTCTAAACAAATTCTAGAGCCACAGACTCCACAAAATGACAGAATGAAACACATCTCCAACCCAAGAGAGCCTGGAAGGCTGAGAAGAAGGATCTATCACATTGGGCTGGGAGCAGAGCACAGCCTAGTATGAGACACTCCAACATAAAAAGGGCTGGAGCAGGCCTCAGGTGACTGAATCACTGACAGCTGTAGCAGTTTCCAGACTTAACCCACAAACACCAAAGACAGCATAAGAAGGGAAAACTCTGTGGGACCTGGGTGAAAGAAGACTGTGGTCTGGCCCTAGCACTGGGACAGTGGATGGAGGTGGTGGAGGTGGTGGTAGCTGCTGTGGCAGCCCCAGCAATAGCTGCTTCTAGAGCTCCTGGCCCAAGATGGTGGGCGGATAGAGCGGATGATCAGAGGGCAATTGTAGGGATCTTTTTGATGGCTCTGAGACAAGATTCTCTTGCTTTGTTCTGCCTAGATCTGGGTTGTAGTCCTGGGGTAAGGAGGAACACTGGAGTAGTGGAGCTTGTGGCAGCAGTGGAGAGGGAATCCTCCTCACAGTTCAAAGGCAGAAAAGAGTGCTTGTAGTCAATCACAGACCAGAGCACAGACCAGGAGAGGAATAAACACCACTCCTTTAAACATACAACTTTGGAAGAGCTGAAAACTTACAGCTGCCTAGAAGTTTCTCTGAAAACAGCTATAAAGAATTAGAAAGTCAAGTATTTGGCTGGGAAAATGAGCAAACAGCATTAAAAAACTCAGACCATAGAATCCTTTGGGTGACAAAGAAGATCAAAACATACAACCAAGTCAAAACTCCAACATCAAAAACCTCCAAGAAAAATATAAGTTGGTCTCAGGCCATGGAAGAGCTAAAAATGGATTCTGAAAATCAAGTAAGAGAAGTAGAGGAGAAATTGGGAAATGAAATGAAAGTAATGCAAAAAAATCATGGAAAAAAAAGTCAACAGCTTGCTAAAGAAGACCCCCCCAAAAAAATACTGAAGAAAATAACACCTTAAAAAACAGACTAACCCAAAAGGCAAAAGAGGCCCAAAAAGCCAATGGGAAGAATACCTTAAAAAAACAAACTGGCCAAAGAGAAAAGGAGATCCAAAAGCTTAATGAAGAAAATAATTCCTTAAAAATTAGAATGGAGTAAATGGAAGTTAATGACTTTATGAGAAATCAAGAAATTATAAAACAGAACCAAAGGATGAAAAATAGAAGACAATGTGAAATATCTCACTGGAAAAACCACTGACCTAGAAAATAGATTCAGGAGACAGAATTTTAAAATGATTGGAATACCTGGAAGCGAAAATCAAAAAAAGAGGCTAGACATTATCTTTCAGGAAATTATCAAGAAAAACTGTCCTGATATTCTAGAACCAGAGGATAAAATAGAAATTGACAGAATCTACCAATCACCTCCTGAAAGAGATGCCAAAAGAAAAACTAGGAATATCATAGAATTCCAGAAGAATTTCATAGAGAAAAGCAAGTAGCCAGAAAGAAGCAATTCAATTATGGTGGAGCCACAGTCAGGATAATACAAGATCTAGCAGCTTCTACATTAAGGGACTGGAGGGCTTGGAATGTGATATTCCAAAGGTCAAAGGAAATAGAATTAAAACCAAGAATCACCAGCAAAACTGCATATAATATTTCAGGGGGAGAAATGAACATTCAATGAAATAGAGGATTTTCAAATATTCTTTTTTTTTTCTTTTTGGAGAGCAATTGGGGTTAAGTGACTTGCCCAGGGTCACATGGCTAGTTTTTGTGTTAAGTATCTGAGGCAGGATTTGAACTCAGGTCCTCCTGACTCCAGGGCCAGTGCTCTATCTGCTGCGCCATCCTAGCCGGCCCCAACTTTCAAGTATTCTTAATGAAAAGACCAGGGCTGAACAGAAAATTTGACTTTCAAATACAAGAATCAAGAGAAGCAGGGAAAGGTAAAAAAAGAAAAGAGAAATCATAAGGGACTCATTAAAGTTGAACTGCTTATATTCCTACCTGGAAAGATGATATTTGTAACGCATGAGACATTTCTTAGTAATAGGGTAGTTGGAGGAAAGATAGATAGATAGATGATAGATAGAGAGATAGATAGATAGATAGACAGACAGACAGATAGATGGCACAGGGTGAGCTGAATATGAAGGGACAATATCTAAAAAATAAAATTGAGGTGCTAGAGAAGAATATACTGGGAGGAGAAAGGAAGAGATAGAATGGGGTAAATTATCTCACATAAAAGAGGCAAGAAAAGGTTTCACAATGGAGGGGTAAGGGGGGGAGGTGAAAGGGAATAAATGAATCTTACCCTCATCAGATTTGGCTTAAGGAGGGAATAACATGAACGCTCAATTAGACATTTTACCCTACAGGAATGTAAGGAGGAAAGGGAATGGGAGGTAAGAGGCAATGACAGAAGGGAGAGCAGATTGCAGGAGGGGGTGGTCAGAAGCAAACACTTTTGAAAAGGGACAGGGCCGAGGGGCTGCCAGGTGGCTCAGCGAGTAAGAGTACCGGCTCCAGTGTCGGGATGACCTGGGGATCAAATCCGGGCTTAGATACTCAGTACCACACCCAGAAATAACTGGCCGTGTAACCTTGAGCAAGTTACTTAACCCCAATTGCTTTAAAAAAAAAAAAAAGGGACAGGGTCAAAGGAGAAAATAGAATAAGTGTAGGGCAGGATAGGATGGAGGGAAATATAGCTAGCATTTCATAGCATGACTGTTTTGGAAGTATTTTGCATAACTACACATGTACAACCTATTCTGAATTGCTCGCCTTCTCAATGAGGGTGGGTAGGGAGGGAAGAAGGGAGAGAATTTGGAACTCAAAGTTTTGAAAACAAATGTTAAAAATTGTTTTTACATGCAACTGGGAAATAAGATGTACAAGCAATGGGGTATAGAAATCTATCTTTCCCTACAAGAAAGTAAGTGGGAAAGGAATGGGGGTGGTGGTGATAGAAGGGAGAACAGACTATGGGAAGAAGTAATCAGAATGCATGTCATCTCAGGGTGGAAGAGGGGAGAGATGGGGAGAAATTTTGGAACTAAAAATCTTGTGGAAATAAACGCTGAAAACTTAAATTTTATTAATTAATTATTTCTTTAAAAAGAGCCTGGAAATCATATTTTAAGAAATAATATACGAAACCATCCAGATGTTTTAGAAACAGAGGGCAAAGTAGAAAATGAAAGAATCTACCAGTCACCTCCAGAAAGAAATCTCAAAATGAAAACTCCCAGTAAAATTATAGCCGAAATCCCAAGTTCCAAGGTCAAGGAAGTATACTGCAACAGAAAGAAGGAAAGAATTCACATTCTGAGGAGTCATCACTATGAAGAAACAGAGCACTTGAATATAATATTCTAGTAGGCAAAGACTCTAGGCTAACAACCAAAAATACCAATCCAGCAAAACTGAGTATAATCCTACAGAAGGAAAAATGGACTTTTAAAGAAACAGAAGATTTCTAAGTATTCCTGACAACAAGATCAGAGCAAAGTAGGAAATCTGACATATAAAACACATGGGTCAAGAAAAGCATAAGAGAGGGTGGCTAGGTGGCACAGTGAATAGAGTACCGGCCCTGGAGTCAGGAGGACCTAAGTTCAAATGTGGCCTCAGATACTTGACAGGACACACTTACTAGCCATATGACCTTGGGCAAGTCACTTAACCCCAAATGCCCTCTAAAAAGGCAAAAAAAAAAGCGTAAGAATGTAAACATAAGTGAGAAATCAAGAAATCATAAGGGACTAAACTGTTCACATTCTTACACAGGGATATGATATGCAGCCCTTCAGAACCTCATGACCTGGGGTAAATGGAATCTAATTATACAGAGTCTAGGTGTGATTGTGCTGTATTTGTACTATTATTTATTTAAATGGAATGGATGGGGAATAAGAATGTGGGAGTTGGGGTACAGAGAAAAAGACAGGAAAAAATGGAGAAATTTATCTCACATAAACATTGTGTGCAGAAGAGTTTATACATTAAGGAGAGGGCAGTGGAAGGGGGCAGACAATACTTGAATCTCACTCTCATCTGAAAACTGGTTAGAGGGCAAAAAGCACAGAGTAAGAAACTAAAGGAACTAACAGAAAAGGGAAGAATTCTAAGTGGAAGGAGATAGATTAAGGGAGGCATTAATAAGAAGCAAAACACTCAGAAGTGAAAAAGAAAAAAGAGAAGAATAAATATAAGAATAGCATGAAAAGAAATACACAGTAATCATAACTGTAAATGTGAATGGGATAAACTCACCCATAAAATAGAAGAAGATAGCAGACTGGATTAGAAACCAGAATCCAACAATATTCTTGTTTATAAGAAACACATTTAAAATAAAAAGATATATGGGGCAGCTAGGTGGCGCAGTGAATAGAGCATTGGCCCTGGAGTCAAGAGGACCTGAGTTCAAATCTGGCCTCAGACACTTAACACACACACACACACACACACACACACAAAAACCTAGCCATGTGACTTTGGGCAAGTCACTTAACCCCAACTGCCCTTCGTTCCCCTCTCCAAAAAAAAAAAAAAAGCAAAAATAAAAAGATATTAAAAATAAATTAAATTAATGGGCAAGACAGAATCTATTTCAGTTCAGCTGAAGTTAAAAAAGGCAGAGGTAACCATTATGACCTCAAAGTAAAAACAAAAATAGATCTAATTAAGAGAATGCAGGGAAACTACATTTTGCCAAAAAATAATGAATAATGAATAAATATCAATACTAAACATATATGCACCAGCATTCAACACAGTGACTGGCACATAGTAGGCAGTTAGTAAATGATTATTGATCGAAAAAGTAAATGAATTACAGAACAAAAAAGACAGTACACTTTCAGATAGAGAGCTAATGAACTCAAGAGTACAGACTAAATCATTTTCTTTTCTTTTTTTCCTTTCCTTTTTTTTTTGAAAGGAAAAGGGACATAGCTAATGCAGGAATTTGTTTTTCATGACTGTACATATTTGAAATGTAATTTGGATTTTCTTGCTTTATCAATAGGAGGGGAAGGAGAAAGGAGATCCTTTGAAATTAAAAATCAAATTAAATTTAAAAAAACCAAACTGCACATGAATGTAATGGAATATTACTGTGCTATAATAAACAATGAATTTGATGAACACAGGGAAGTATGGAAAGATCTAAATCAACTGAAGGGGAGCTAGTGAAGGGGCAAGGAAAGACCCTCTGTGAGGAATAAGATTATACAAATCAAGGTCCCAACTCAATATGACCTTTCTATTACCCTGAGCTGTTTGGGCACAGAGGATCCTGAGAATGTGAGGGCTGCTCCTCTCCTGGGACCCAAGTCACGTCCTTGAGAAGAGATATGATAACTGCCCAACTACTGGAACTAGCCATTCCAAGGAAAATTCGTTCTTGGCCGGGGGGGGGGGGGGGGGGGG
>NW_027185877.1:11311966-11372685 GCF_028583685.1 Petaurus breviceps papuanus | reverse complement strand
GGGGGGGGGGGGGGGCGCCTTGGAGGGATTGCCCTCTGTCCCAGGCCTCATACAAGATATGATGCTTGCTAAAAACACCTGGCTAAAAACACTATGCCATCTTTGTTCTCAGCACTACTTAGACTGTAAGATTCAGACCCCAAATTGTAATCTCACCCATGGAGGAGACGTCCTTCCTGGGACCCTCCCAAGTGGGACGCTTAATGGCTGTACCTGGGATTCCCCAGCTTGTGTGGTTAGGTGTTGGTGCTTCCCCACATCAGTGATGACTATAAATATGTGTATGTATACTGTGTTTCCCCGATAATAAGACACTGTCTTATTATTTTTTTGGAAAGAAAAACACCAGAGGGCTTATTTTCAGGGGAGGGCTTATGTTGTCCTGCCTCAGCTCTCCTCTGCGGCACTGCTCTCAATGGCGCCAGCAAGCAAATCACTGGGGAAGAACAGGATGACACGCTCACTGCTGCAGCTCTGACTGGATGCAGCTCAGAGTGCGGCATGCGTTTCACCCGGGGGAGGGGGGGACGGTGCAAACAGAGGGTACCATAATGTAGCGTGTAGCGCAGGGCATCACCTTCATTACAGCAGCAATCTCAATAGGGCTTATTTTCGGGGGAGGGCTTATTTTAGAGGAATCTTACACAGTAAGGGGAGGGCTTATTTTCGGGATAGGTCTTATTATCGGGGAAACATGGGGTGTGTGTGTGTGTGTGTGTGTGTGTGTGTATATTTATTTATTAATCATAGTTGCTCTTATCTTACTATTCCTAAGCCTTTTACTCTGTTATATCCAGTTTCCTTCTGATTCACCTATATTCTAAATAAACTATATTGGATCTTTTGAAGTGCCAAGTGTTCCGTTCACATGAATCCTGAACCTCCTTAATTGGACAGCTAGGTAAGCAGAGCCAAGAAAAAAACCATACACAATGACTATAACCAATGTAAATGAAAAGAACAAAGCATAATCAAAAAGTGAATGCTGCAAAATTGCAAGAAACAAGGATGGAACAAAAAAAAATATTCCCATGTGCTCCTTCAAAGAGGTGAAAGGTCCAGAGGTGTTACATGTGCCCCAAGTTTTTGACTTATTTGTTCTCTTCTTTTCCTGTTTTTTTTTTTAATTTAAAAAATACTGTGTTATATGGGATGCATCTATGGGAGAGGAAGGAAAATATGATATAAAAACTTGAATAAAAACTTTTTGAAAAAACAAGTAAATTTATAACCTAGAAATAAGAGGGCAGAATTAATAATAAAATAGAAGAGAATAGGAAAAGGTAGAATATAAAAGAAAACTTCTTAGAAAAGGATGACACAGTGAGTAAGATCACTGGCCCCAGAGTGGGGATGAACTGGGATCTAATCCGGGCTCTGATACTTAGCACCACACCCAGAAATAACTGGCCATGTAACCTTGAGCAAGTTACTTAACCCCAATTGCTTAAAAAAAAAAAGGATGCCACAAAAGAATTTCACCTAAGCTAAGTATACACTTATGGTGGGGAAAGAAAACAGTCAAAAATGAGGATATATAATTAGTGATTTTCCCTTTTCATATGAGAATATTTGCAAAGTTAACAAATATTTATTAAGCATCTACTATGTGCCAAGCACTGTACTAAGGGCTGAGGATACAGAGACTACCCCATCCCCCAAGAAACTACCTACTTTCAAGGAGCTCACAGTCTAATGGGGAAGAAAACAAACAACTATATACAAAATGTATGGGACAAAATGGAGATAATCTAAAAGGGAAGGAACTTACATTAAGGGAGATAAAGACTTCTTTGCAGAAGAGGGTATTTGAAGGAAGTCAGAAATGCCAGGAAACAGATATGGGGAAAGAGAAAAATCCAGAAATGGGGAGACAGTCGGTGAAAATGCCCAGGGTTAAGGGGATGGAGTGTCACTATATAACAGAGTACAGAAAGTAATTGCTTTACTTTAGTGAACTAATCTACACAAATTTTTGTATCATGACTCTATCCACAATAGTGGGAAAGGAAGAAGAAAGGGGTCTATGTATCTGTGGAGGGAGGGGGCCAGCAAAAGTTTCAAGGACACATGAAGGCTGAAGACAATGAAACAAAAGCAATAGGAGGAACATGTTGGACCTGTCCAGAACCAAGAACAGGGTGGAGAGGGATAGGGAAGGGTTGGGAGAGAGAGACAAGTGGGGACTGAACAGATAGGGGAGTGGGCAGAGTGGGACAAAGGTCTCTTCTCTTGGTGTCAGAGATCTCAAGCCAAGCCCCCACAATCCAACCACAAGGGCAAGTTTCTCTGTGCCTCTGTTCTGCTGCTTTTACTTGAATAACTCTTTTTAAGATTTTTTTTGTTTGTTTTTGGTAAGGGGAGCAGGGTGGAAGAACTCAGAGTACTGACCCAAGGGGCTGGAGCAAAGAGAGAAAACAGTAGTATACAAAAAAATGAAAGTTCACAGGAATATTAGAGCCAAATTCCAGAAGTCTCTGATTAAGGAGAAAATACTGCAAGCAGCCAGAAAGAAACAATTCAAATTATCATGGAACCACAGTCCAGATAAGACAAGATTTAGCAGCTTTTACATTAAAGTTCAAAGGTCTTGGAATATGACATTCTGGAGGGAAAAGGAGCTAGGATTACATACAAGAATCATCTACCCAGCAAAACTCAGTATAATCCCTCAAGTGGGAAAATGGAAATTCAACAGAGGACTTGAAAGTCCTCCTGATGAAAAAAACAGAACTGAACAGGAAATCTGATTTTCAAATACAAGACTCAAGAAAAGCATTAAAAGGGGCAGCTAGGTGGCACAATAAAACAGAGCACCAGCTCTGGAGTCAGGAAGACCTGAGTTCAAATCCGGCCTCAGACACTTAACACTTACTAGCTGTGTGACCCTGGGCAAATCACTTAACCCCAATTGCCCTGCCTTTCCCCCTCCAAAAAAAGCAAAAAAAATAAATAAATAAAAAGCATTAAAAGGTAAACAGGAAAGAAAAATTATAAGGAATTCAATAAGGTTAAACTATTTACATTCCTGCATGGGAAGATGATACTTGTAATTCCTAAGAACTTTATCATTATTAGATCTATTTGAAGAAATATACATAGACTGAGGACACAGGCATGAGTTGAATATGAGATTATATCTATAAAATACAATTAAGGTATGAAAGAAGAATGTACTGGGGAAAAGGAAGAAGGAAGAGGGAGAATGGAGTGTATTATCTCACATAAAGGAGACATTAAAGAGCTTTTACAGTGGAAGGGAAGATGAAGGTTGTCTGCAAAGAGGGATGGTGGTGGGATGCTTGAACCTTATTCTTATCAGAAATGGCACAAAGAGGGAAAAATATACACACTCAGCTGGATATAGAAATTTATCTTACCCTACAGGAAAGTTGGAAGAGTAGGTGATAAGAGAAAGGGGCAGGGCTGGAGAGGGCAGATTAGGAGAGATAGCAGCCAGAAGAAAAATATTTTTAGGATGGCAGGGTAAAAGTAGATAGAGTAGGATAAACAAGAGGGAAAATAAGATGAAAGGAAATACACAGTGAGTAATCTTAACTGTGAAAAAAAATTTACAGCAAGTTTCTCTGATAAATGCCTTATTTCTCAAATATATGGAGAAATGAGTCAAATTAGTGAAACTAAGAGTCATTCCCCAATTAATAAAATCGTCAAAGGTTATGAACAGGCAGCTTTCAGGCAAAATAATTAAAGCTATCTGTAGTTAGATGAAAAAATACTCTAGAGACAGCTAGGTGGTGCAGTGAAGAGAGCACTGGCCCTAGAGTCAGGAGGACCTCAGTTCAAATCCTGCCTCAGACATTTAACGTACTTAATAGCTGTGTGATGTTGGGCAAGTCGCTGAACCGCAATTGCTCTGCCTTCCCCCCCTCCAAAAAAGACAAATAAATAAATAAATCACTATTGATTAATCCACTATGTATTGACTGTCCCCCTCATTATATTAATTTGAGCTCCCTTCATTTTTCTACTATAAAATTTGAAAATTTATGTTCCTTGAATATTATTTGCAAATTATGTCTGATCAGTTTATCTAATCAGAATCAATATGTATGAATCAAATTCAGACTTAATTGTATAGGTCCTATTAGCAAAATTTGTAAGAGTTTAAATTCCCTATTTCTATATGCTAAATACAACCACAAAAAGTCTAATCTGTGAGCTTTTGCTGACCTATGGAAGGCTATGAATCAATCAGTGATAGGATATTTTCCTACCAAGGGACTTTCCAGGGGAGGCAAATCAATCTGGTGATAGGATTTTTTTTACCCGCCAAGGAACTTTCCAAAGAATTTTAGGGGATACTGGTCTACCTGGTGAGGAACTAATGTATATAGCATCAATCAATCAATCAGAAGTGAAATGCACCTATGTAAATGCTATAAAAGAGTTGCTCTGTCATATACATCCTTGACTATGGAAGAGTCTGGGATCCAATTTATTGGTATTTGCTAGACATACTAAGAAACGGATCATGCTTTAATCTTTGTGCCTGAGTTTCTATTTATCACAGATTTTTATCAGGATGTATCCACACCCACGAATTGTGATTTCACTATAAAAGGAAGTCCCCTAGTGAGGCAACTTCCCTCTACTAATGCATAATAGTAAATGTTCTGCAATGTACAGTTGTCTCAATCAATGAGAAGTAATTTAACCAAAGTAATTTAATCAAAGCCACAAACCCTTCATACATGTCAGAGACAGGACTTTAACTAAAAGCCTCCTGCCTCAGGGATTGCTTTCTATCCACTATATCATGAATGAAAACTGATGTAAAATTTTAAAACTGAAATCAAATAGGAAGACATAAAGAAATATATCCTAAATACTACTCACTATATCCTAGGGTTGCAAGAGAGTAATTCTACATTAGGAAAATAGTCATTTTAAAAAACAAAAGTAATGATGTAATAGGATGCAGAAAACACCCTGATAAAATCCAACATTCATTTATACTAAAAACCCTAAAAAGCATGGGCAGATACACCATTTTAACATGACAAAAGTGTAATATCTAAAAGCTAGCATAATTGTAAATAGAGAAATAGCAGTAGTTTTCCCAATAAATAAGCTCATTCTCCCCACTATTGTTAAACATAATTCTATATATGCTAAGGATGGTTTACTTAGAAAATACTATATAACTAGTAAAGAAACTAACTGAACAAATTAATACCTTAAGTAGTCAGGAAAAAAATCCACAAAAATCATCAGCGTTTCTATACAGCAGAAACAAAATCCTTTTTTTAAGCAATTGGGGTTAAGTAACTTGCTCAAGGTTACATGGTCAGTTATTTCTGGGTGTGGTGCTAAATAAGTATCTGAGCCCATATTTGATCCCCAGGTCATCCTGACACTGGAGCTGGTACTCTTACTCGCTGAGCCACCTGGCTGCCCCCAAAAACAAAATCCTTAAAGAAATAATATAAAGAGAAATTCCATTCAAAATAACTTCAAAAAGGCATAAAACACCCAACGATCTACCAAGCCTAAAGATTTATGAAAATTCTTTGTAGAAATAATGACAATCAGAGGGATATTCATTGCTCACAATTTTGTTTTACCAATACATATTTACTATATGTATACTATACCAATCATATTTACTATATGATATTAAACTAATTTACAGACTTTGCTCTTTACCTTCAAACTACCAAAGGGAAATATATACTTCACAGAATTAGGGGGGGAAGCAAAATCTACCTCAAGTCTAGGATCTTGTGGGAAAAAAGTAGACCCTGAATTACATTTCAAAGTAATATTACTTAAGTATCAAAATTCTTTAATACTAGTTAAGTAATAGAAAAGGAAAACAATGGATGTTATTGTTGTTGTTCAGTCATTTCAATTGTGTCACACTCTTCCTGATCCCATTTGGGATTTTTCTAGGCAAAGATACTGGAATGCTTTCCCATTTCCTTCTCTAGCTCATTTTATTTTATTGGAAGGGGAAAGACAAGGCAATTTGGGGTTAAGTGACTTGCCCAAGGTCACACGGCTAGTTTTTTATGTTAAGTGTCTGAGGCCGGATTTGAACTCAGGTCCTCCTGACTCCAGGGCTGGTGTTCTATTCACTGAGTCACCTAGTGGCCCCTCCAGCTCATTTTACAAACAAGGAAAAGGAGGCAAACAGATTAACTGATTTGCCCAGGGTCACACAGTTAGTAAATGTCTGAAGCTAGATTGGAAGTCAGAAAGATCAGAAAGAAAAAATCCTGACTCCAGGCCTGGTACTCTATCCACTGCACCACCTAGCTGCCCCAGAACAATGGAACAGACTAGAAAAAGAAGAATAAGAAACAAATGAACTTTTCAATAACCCTAGAAAATCAGACAAGATAAATTACTTGGAAAAGAGCTTCCATCAAAAGCTACATGGAAAATGTTTCGAATCACAAACAAAATAAAGTAACTCCAAAGTTCTACCTCACGTCCATCAAATTGATAGAGATGACATTAAAGGACAATGGCAATTGTTGGAAGGGATGTAGGAAGAGAAGCATACTAATACAATGCTGGCAGAACTCCAAATAGCTCCACCCATTCTGGCAAGCTAAACTGTTTATACCTTTTGACCCAATGATGCCACTATGAGGCATTATTTGACCAAAAGAGGTCAAAGAAAGGAAAATGACCCATTGTAAAGCCAAGCATGAGCAGCTTTCCAGAGGACTGCTGCTGTGAACAGTTTCAAGGTTCTGATTACATAATATAGTGAACTCTCTATTTATTCAGGAACAAACCAAGACAAAACATTGACAGAAATCAAAGTACAGCATTCACAATGTTACAGCATAACAAGTTATCACTAAAGTGGCCACATAATTCTCACCAAAGTAGTCACATAGTTTTAAGCAAAAGATATCATTCAGTAACAATTTAACTCAGTCATACTTAAGGAGGCCTTCTTAATGGACACAAAGCACAAAGGTCAAAATTCTCCACCCCTAAGTCACATTTTCTTCATCTCTCAGTCAAAAAGTCTTCTTTTTTTTTTTTTAATTTTGAAAAATTTATTGTGAATCCACCAGCTCCACACTGATCTGCAAAAACTAAGCAGCTTCTTCTTTAGCGACACAGTCTTTTTTGAGTGGTCCCATGAAAGCTTTCTTCTCCTCCACGGTCTGGAACCGACCATGACCAAATTTGGAGGTGGTGTTGATGAACTTCAGGTCAATTTTCTCCAGGGCACGGCGTTTGGTCTGTACCGGCAGAGACTTCCACAGGGTAAGGACACGCTTCTTGGTCCCAACAACACAGCCTTTCAGCATGACAAAGTCATTGGTCACTTCATGTAGTGGACGAAGCCTCCCAGAGGGTTGATGCTATTGTCAGAGAGATCATAATCGGTGGACTCGTTTTTAAATCAGCTTGCCATCCTTGATCTGGTAGCCCTGGCCAATCTTGTAGATCTTCTTGTTGATCTCAGTGCGATGGTGGTAGCCTTTCTGACCAGCTCGAGCCACAGAGAAGGCCACGCAGGCAGGATGCCAAGCTCCAATACATGCCACCTTACGCAGGCCTCGGTGGGTTTTTCGGGGCAATTTCTTTGTGTGCCAGCAGCTGGTTATACCTTTGTAGCCCTTCCCCTTGGTCACTCCAATGACGTCAATCATCTCATCCTGCCCAAACATGGTGGACACAGGCACCTGCTGTTCCAGCTTCTCCCGGGCCCAGTCCAGCTTCTCAGCCACGCTGCCGCCATTCACCTGGATCTCCATCAGGTTGGACTTCCTCTGCCTCAGAGGCAGCAGGCACATCTGGGTGTGAGCAATGATGTGGATCACCTGGCAGTACTTCTTCATGCTGCTGAAGTCTTTCTCCAGCTGCTTTTTGCCGTCATCGTCCTGCCATTTCTTGCAGTACTTGGTGAAGGCCTTCTTCTTGGACTTATGCCAGTTCTTATAGAATCACCTCTTACACTCATCACTGATGTGCTCAGCAAAGATGGTTTTGAAGCTGCACAGGCCCCGGGGGGTCTGCATGTAGCCCACGATGCCTACAATGACCATGGGGGGCGTCTCCACGATGGTGACGGCCTCAATGACTTCCTTCTTGTTGACCTTCAAGCCAGGCCTGTCCACCTCCTGCACGATGTGGGTCATGCCGGCCTTATAGCCCAGGAAGGCTGTCAGGTGGATGGGCTTGGTGGGGTCATCTTTGGGGAAGCTCTTCACCTTTCCTTGGTACCTGCTGCTTCTCTTTAGAGGCAGGAAGCCCAGAGACCCATGCCTGGGAGCTGAGAACTTCCTGTGGGGCATGCTGCCGCTGTTGCATCTGCGCCTGCCACCGGGTTGGAAGAGCAAGTCTTCTTTCTTCTTAATTAGAGATTAGTTTCCAATCATCAATTCAATCATCCTCAAGAAAACAAAGTCCTCCCACCCCTAGGCCACACTAAATCATGATCTTCTAAGTTAGCATTAAACACCCAAGGAAAAGTCTTTTCATCTCGACTTGAGGCAGGCTCTCAGCTTCCATGGTTCTTCTTCCATGGTCCCAGACCTGCCCAAATTTATCCAACTGTCACCTGCATTTAAAAGCATGAAGTTTTCAGTTCCTTGTCCAGCTCCTTGTGCAGTTCCTGTTCCATACTGAAGCACACAGTGTCTAGTTCACCTCAAGTCCTTTACGGTTTCTGTTCCTGGGAAGACAAAGGTTAACAAAGCCACAATAACATTCATTCACATTGCTGGCAACCTCATCAATTCACTTTCTGTCTGTGAAATCAACATAGACCCAACAACAAGGTCTGAGAAATCAACACAAATCATCAGGGTAGTCCCAGAACCTCTGAAAAGATCAGTAAGACCCTCTTCCAGGATTTCTGTAAACATACAACAAGAAAATCCTCTTTCAGGGCTTCTGAACTAGCAGTAAGGTCCCAGGGCTTCTGTAACAACAGCAATGTCCTCTATCAGCAGACGAATCTGACAAAGTAACATCAAAACAGACAGAAAGTTCTGGCACCACAGCCATGCTTCCTCTTTTCATTTTTCAGTTCTTCTCCATTCTCTTCTCAGTTCTTCTCAATTCTCAGTTCTGCCACCACAAGTTCTGTTCTCAATTCTCTCTCTCTCCATCCTGAGCCTCTCCTTATATGTGACCATTAGCTCCTCCCTGCCCCACCCCTTCCTGTTGCATCAGCAACAGGAGTTCACAGGTTCTTTTCTTAATAAACTTGAAATAAGGTGCTAAGTACTTGTTTGCTTGCCATTACAAGGGGCAGGGGAAGATCTTCAAATCCCCATTACCATTATACCCATATGTATAAAAAGCAACACTTTCTATTGCACCAAAGAACTGGAAACCGTGGCCATCAAGAGAAATGGCTGAAAAAACTGTGAAACACTGATATAATGAAATGTTACTGAACTGTAAAAAATGACCTAAAAGGATGGATTCAGAGAAACCTGGGAGGACTTGTAATGAACCACTAAATAAGTAGAAGTAGGAAAATAATCTAGATAATAACCATAAAAATGTACAGGAAAACAAATCTCAAAGACTTAAGAGTTCTGATCAATGCTCTGAACAATCATGACTTTAGAAGATAAAGCATGTTTCCCCACATGTTTTAGGAAGAGGAAATGGGCTAGAGGTTCAGAATCAGACATATATTTAAAGACAAAATCAATAGGTTGATTTGTTTTGCCTGACTAGACCTTTTGATTAGAAAACTGGGGTGAAAGGAGTGTTGGTGAGTTATGAAGATGCAAATGAAGAAAGAAAAGATCATTAATAAAGCATCTTAAAAGCACACAGAAAAAAAACAAAATTCAAAAGGGAAGACAGAGTAGTTTTGTTATATTAAATATGATAAGTACTTTTCAAAGTACTTATGACAGAAATAATCCTTTTTTCTTTTTTTATTAAAGTTTTCCTGTTTCTTAATGTTTCTAAGTTCATAATAGCTTAAGCTATCAAATGTATCTGTGATCTCACTCATTTGGGAGTTGTCTTCAGAGATAAAATCATGACTGTCTGCCCATGCCCAAGCACTTCAATGACTGTGATATTAGGGTCCAAATGCGGTGATTCTACTACCCTAAGAAAAAGGTTTGCTATAATACATTTTGCTTTTCCCCTTTTCTTCTGTGTGTACTATTCTTCCCATATTTATCCTTGAATGACCTCATAGATACCTTGCCAAATTTTCTTTTAACAAGTTTGAAATTCCAATGCTCCTCTTTCCTTTATAATAATGCTTGTAATCATCCATCATCCCTCTTTGCAAGATTACATAGCCAAGTTTATAATAGTCTGATCTGGTGTTGGTACTTTTGATAGTCATCTCTCTCTGCTTGGTAAGTCAAGTAATAAGTTTTCTTTTTTTATTATTCTTTTTTTTTTCTTTTTGGAGGGCAATTGGGGTTGTGACTTGGCCAAGGTCACATGGCTACTTTTTGTGTTAAGTGTCTGAGGCCGGATTTGAACTCAGGTCCTCCTGACCCCAGGGCTGGTGCTCTATTCATTGCGCCACCTAGCTGCCCCCCCATTTTAAAAATTTTATATAGCTTTTGAAATAATTCAGAGTTAAATCTTCTGAATAGTAGGTCATCTACTTTTCTCATTTTTATTCTTTGTTCTTGTTTAATATAACTTCTGATCTTAGTTTGGATGGGTCAAATGTTATAATAAAATAGCTTTTTTAAATCCCTAAATGACAACTTCTGAGAAAACTTGAAAGCAGCAGGAAAGAATTATGTTTAGGCCAATATCTCATAAGACCAAATCTTCTACCACATACCACACAATAAGCATTGAATCACTATGAGACCTCAATACAAAAGATTACACCAAAAAATATAGAGAGAACACAAGCAGATACCTTTCAAAGCTATGGCCGAGGGAAGAATTCTTAACAAAAGAAGAGATAGAGGCAATCACAAAGATAAAAGTTTCAACTAGATGAAATTTTAAAAAACTTTTATAAAGACAAAAATCAATGCAGATATGGGAAACTGACAATTAGCAAAAAAAAAAATCCTTGTATCAAATACCTCTATTATTTCAAATATAGAAATAATCTATGTAAGTATACAGAACCAAAAGCTATTCCTCTTACCAAAGTAATCAAAGGATATGAATAAATTGTTCTCAAAAGAATTTTAAACTATTAACAACATAGTCCTATAAGAAGTGCACATTTAAAATGGCAAAGATTACAAAAGATGTAAATAGTCAATGTTGGAGCACAGAGTCCCAGTGAGTGCTTATTAATCCAGCTGATATGAGCAAAGGGCTATAAAATTGTGCATACCCTTTGATCCAGCAGTACCACTACTAGATCTATATCCCAAAAAGATCACATAAAAGGGAAAGGGTCCACATATACAAAAATATTTATAGCAGCTCTTTTTGTGGTGGCAAAGAACTGGAAATTGAGAGGATGCTCATCAACTGGAAAATGGCTGAACAAGTTGTGGTATATGAATGCAACAAAATATTATTGTGCTATAAAAAATGATGAGCAGCAGGCAGGTTTCAGAAAAACCTAGGAAGACCTATAATGAACTGATGCTGAGTAAAAGTAAGCAGAACCAGAAGAGCATTATACAGAGTAACAATAATATTATGTGAATATTATGATCAACTATGGCTCACTTAGCTCTTGTGAGCAATACAATGATCTAAGACAATTCCAAAAGACTCATGATGCAAAAGGCTATCCCCATCCAGAGAAAGAATCTGAATGCAGATCAAAGCATACTATTTTCACTTTTTTTGGATGGGTTTTTTTTCGTTTTGTTTTGTTTCTTCTTTTACAATATGACCAATATGGAGAGATGTTTTACATTATTACACATGTATAACCTATATCAGATTGGTTGCTGTCTTGGGAAAGGGGAAGGGAGAAAAATTTGGAACTCAAAAATCTTTCAAAAAAATGAATATTGAAAATTGTCTTTATATGGAATTGGAAAAAATAAAATACTATTCAAAAAAGAAAGAAAGAAATTTAATTCTCCCTTTACAACTAAGTCTTCTACATAAAATCTGGACATAAAAAAGTACAAAAGCCAGAAAACTCCTCTTTTTCACAAATTTTCCTACTGGCATCTATTTGGCTATCTATGCTACTTTAATGATTTTTCTCCATGGCTTTTCTTCCTTAAATTTCCAAAGGCTGTATTTTCACTATGCCAGACTTAACTGTTTTCATTCTGTCTTCTCTTTTCCAAATGTTACTGACACTCTCACCTTCATTCATCAGTCTCTCTGATTCCATCATCTGGGATTAAATCAAGATTAGAAAACATATCATTTTATTTCCTGGCTCATATCACTAAAACAGTTTGTCCTTGGTGTTTTTCCTTCTAGGGACATTTTTATTAAACGGTAGTAGGGGGGAAACCCTGAAAAAAAAAAACACATTTCAGGAATAAACAAATAAATAAATACATATATACATACATACATACACAAATGCTTGTTGACGTCATGACTGACCTCCAATCCCTCAATCGTTTAGAACTATCCCAAGGGAGAGGATTCTAGGAAGATGGTGGAGTAAGCTATAAAATTTCAAGCTCTCAAGATTTTCCTCCACAAAAGAGATGAAATAGTGCCTCAGGGCACATACACATAAATAAGAGTAGGGGTAGAACATGGGTCCTCCTAAAACAATCATAAGATTTTAAGAAAAGTTCCAGGACTAGGTTTCCTCCCAGTGAAGAGTAAACACTTCCTAGCTTGGGACTTTAAACAACAAGCTGCAAGCACTGGGGTTAGCTAGATTGGGAGGCTGCCTCTGCCCCAGCCACAGGAACTTTTACCACAGGGACAATGAAGGGAGTTGGGCATCAGAGCTATGGAAGATCTAGGGATCCTCTGCTGAAAAGGAATGCCAGACCCAGTTGTGCTGCTGGGACGTGGTGGGGGTGAGAAGGAACCAGCACTTACAGCAGGCTGGAGGTCTTGGTTTGAGTTCAAGGTCAGAGGGGAGAACTGAAAAGGATCTGAAGCCAGAGGTGCCATCCCCCATACCCCAGGAATAGAGGTGACTAAACTATTACCAAAAGAATGCACAGGCAAAGGAGAAAGAATCCAAGCATATGGGGCAGCTAGGTGGCGCAGTGAATAGAGCACTGGCCCTGGAGTCAGGAGGACCTGAGTTCAAATCCCACCTCAGACACTTAACAAAAAAACTAGCAGTGTGACCTTGGGCAAGTCAGTTAACCCCAACTGCCCTACCTTCCCCCCTGCAAAAAAAAAAAAAAGAATCCAAGCATAGACAGTAACCATGGGAATACACAAGACCAGGTTCTTCTTCAGAGAATGATAAAGAAGCAAAGAAACCCTACTCTCCCTCAAAGAGTAAGGTCAAATGGTCACCTGCCTAAAAAGAATTCATTGAAGAACTTAAAAAAGAATTTAAACATCAAATGAGAGAGATAATCAAAGAAAAACAAGATTATGAAAAAGAACTGAGCAAGGGGAAGTTGGAGAAGTTAAAAGAGATGAAGAAATTTTTTAAAAAATATATAAAGAATGAAAAAATAGATGAGAATGAAAAACATCTCATAAGAAAAACAACTGTTCTGGAAAACAGATCAAGAAGAGAAAACATAAGAATAATCAGACTACCTGAAAACTATGATTAAAAAAAGAATCTTGATACAATAATACAAGAAATGATTATAGAAAATTGTCTTGAAGCATTAGAACAAGAGGGGAAAACAAATTTAAAAAAAAATCCACCAATCAGCACCTGAAAGAGATCCTACAAGGAAAACTCACAGGAATATCATAGTCAAATTTTAAATCCCCCACCTCAAGGACAAAAATATTATGCACAACAAGAAAAAAACAATTTACAGATGGCAATACCACAATTAGAATCACACAACACGTAGCAGTAGCGACACTAAAAGATCTTAGAACACTATATATCAAAGAGCAAAAGAACCGGGCTTCTGGCTGAAAATATCATACCCAGAAAAGCTAAGCGTAATTCTGAATGGGAAATAAAAGGACTTTTAATGAATTGTCAGATTTTCAGGACTTTGTTTAAAAAAAACAAAAACTGAACTCAATAGAAGATTTGACACACAAGAGCCAAGAGAAATACAACGTACATACCAATTAGAAGGGATTCAAAAAGGATGGAATGTTTACATTTATGTATGTAAAATGTAAAACCTAAAATGTAAAAAATATGTAAAAATGTAATTAGGTAGCTTATAAGAAAGACTGGGGTAGACCTGAGAATGATATGACTTCAAAAAGTTCATTCAAGAACAGCTAAGAGGGTAATTATCTTATACAAAAGAGGTGTGAGAGGAAGAACCAATACAGAGGGAATTAGATAGGGGAGGGAGGCTGTTAGTTCTGGTAACCTACTTTCACTGAAAATGGGTTCAAGAGGAAAAAATACATATACATCTAGAAGACTATAGAAGTCTTCTAAATTTAGAAAGAAATAAAACTCTTAAGGGGATAGGGAGGGGGTGAGGACAAAGGAGTGATCTTTATTTTTTTAAGTTAAGTTATTTATTTTTAGTTTTCAACATTCACTTTCATAAGTTTTAAATTTTCTTCCCCTTCTAATCCTCCCCCCTCCCCAAGATGGCACACAATCTGATATAGGTTCTATATATGCATTCCTATTAAAACATATTTTCACATTAGTCATATTGTATAGAAGAATTAGAATGAATAGGAGGAACATGAGAAAGAAAAAAACAAAGCAAAACAAAAAAAAAGAAAATAGACTGCTTCTCTCTGCATTCAGGCTCCATAGTTCTTTCTCTGTATGTGGATGGCATTTTCCATCGTGAGTCTTTTTTTTAAAACTGTGTTAGGTCCTTGCATTGCTGAGAAAGGTTTAAGTCTATCAGTCAGTCATCACACACTATGGCTGTTACTGTGTACAGTGTTCTCCTGGTTCTGCTCACTTCATTCAGCATGAGTTCATAAGTCTTTCCAGGTTTTTCTGAAATCCACCTGTTCATCATTTCTTATAGCAAAATAGTATTCCTTTACATTCATACACCACAATTTGTTCAGTCATTCCCCAATTAATGGGCATTCCCTCAATTTCCAGTTCTTGGCCACCACAAAAAAAGAGCTGCTATAACTATTTTTGTATGTGTGGGTCCTTTTTCTGTTTGTATGATCTCTTTGAGATACAGCCCTAAAAGTGGTATTGCTGGGTCAAAGGGTATGCACATTTTTTATAGCCCTTTGGGCATAGTTCCAAATTGCTCTCCAAAATGGTGGGATCAGTACACAACTCCACCAAAAAAGAATTAGTTTTCCAATTTTCCAACATTTATAATTTTCCTGTTTTGTCATGTTAGCCAATCTGATAGGTAAGATGTGGTACCTCAGAGCTGTTTTGATCTGCATTTCTCTATCAATAGTAATTTAGAGTATTTTTTCATATGACTAAAGATAGCTTTAATTTCTTCCTCTGAAAACTGCCTCTTCATATTCTTTGATCATTTACCAATTGGGAAATGACTCATATTCTTATGAATTTGACTCAGTTCTCTATATATATTTTAGAAATTAGGCCTTTATCAGAGACACTGGTTGTAAAAATTCTTTCCCAGTTTTCTGCTTGCCTCCTAATCTTGGTTGCATTGGTTTTGTTTGTGCAAAAACTTTTCAATTCAATGTAATCACAATTATCCATTTTGCATTTCATAATGTTCTCCATCTCTTGTTTGGTCATAAATTTCTCCATTTTCCATAAATCTGACAGATAAACTATTCCATGTTCCCCTAATTTGCTTATAGTATCAGCCTTTATATCTAAATCATGTACCCATTTGGACTTTATTTTGGTAAACAGTGTCAGACATTGGTCTATGCCCAGTTTCTGCCATATTATTTTCCACTTTTTCCAGCAGTTTTTGTTAAATAGTAAGTTCTTATCCCAGAAGATTACTATCATCACTGACTTAAAGGATCTTTAGATGGGAAAGTGAGGGGATAATTTAAAAGGGGGATATAGAAGGGTGTTTAGATTTAGGGAAATGGGAGGATAAGGGAGGGATTCTTGAAAGGATAAGGGAGGGATTTTTAAAGGGGAGCATGAGAGAATAGGTCAAAGGAGTGTACAAAAGGGTGTTCAGATTTAGGGGAATGGAAGGAGAAGGGGTAGGTTAAGTAATAACAGGGCAAGGTAGTGGGTAGAAGCAAAGTAGAGGAGTTACAAGAGATACGAAAAAAAGATTAGAAGTAGAATCTCTTAGGGAAAGTAGATGTTTATGTATGATGTGTGCATTTATGCGCATATATGTATATGTATGTGTGCATGTGTATATGTATATCCACACTTAATTGTAGCCTTGGGGTAGGTGGAAGGTGAGAGGAAGGGTGGAAAAAATACCAAAGTAAAAAGTATACAGCAGAGAACAAAAGAAAACCTACAAGGAAGCAAAGATGGACAGCTTTCAACATAACATGCAGTATTTAATATATAGGCTTTCTTGAAATAGAAAGTTATTGCCATATATTCTTAATCCTCTCCTACATTCTGCTGTGCACATGATCTTTTTTCTTTTCTTATTTTATATTTAAGTTTCTTATTTAATATTTAATTTATATATAAATTTTATATGTAAATATAATATTTTATATTATATTTATATTCTTTTTTACTGTGTATTTAAGTTTTAGTATTTGTCTAAAATTTAAAAAAAAAATTTTTTTAAGAACTATACTAGGCCACAGGGATAGTTCTAACCTGCCCTAGCTATATTCTTCTCCCTTCCCAATTTTGACAGGACGGTAAATCAGTTAAATTCTATATTATCCACCACTCTTGAAACCTTTATCTCCTTATTCTATTACTTACCAAGTCTGGCCAAACTCTAATCCTGGATAACTACCACCCATTTACATGCTGCTGAACACTGCTAAAGGAAAATCATGATGACTGAGTCCACTACAAATTTAAACTAGCTAATCTGAACCAGGCCCTCAATGTAATGAGGCAATCATGCTACTCTTCCCTAGTTGATTTCCTATCACACTAACTACAGAAGCTGTTCTAAATCTCATCTCTCTTCAAATGTCCCATACAACCCTTTCTTCTGCTCATACTTCAACAAAACAATGGAGGCCATTGAATAAGATCTTCTCCCCTCATCCTCTTCTCACAGCCTTCTGATATTTTTACCAACTCTCTCTCTCTGATGATGAGGTAATCCTCTGCTTACCAAGGTCAGTATCTCTCTACATACCCATAAGCTCATCCCCTTTCATCTTCTCCACTCTGCCCCACCATATAAACACTCTCTCTACTCTTCACTGTCTCCCTATCTGCTGGTTTCTTCCCTACTTCCTATAAACATGCCCTAATGTTTCTCATCCTAAAATTTAAAAAAAAACAAACCTTGCTAAATCCTACCATGCTATCATCTCATCTCTCCTACTCTTTTCAACTAAACTCCTTGAAAAAGACTTGGTGAATCCAATTCCTCCCTTCTTACTCTCTTCTAAACCCAATGAAATCTGACTTCCAACCTCAAAAATCAACTGAAACTATCACCCAAATCTAATGGCCTCTTTTCATGACTCATTCTTCTTGACCTCTCTGCAGCATTACACCACTGACCACTTTTTCCTCCTGGATACTCTCCTCTTTGGGTCTTCATGACTTACTCTCTCTTGGCTTATTCCTTCCTACCTGTCTAAACTCCTCATTCTCTTCCTGGCTCTCCAACCATGTCAGAACCAATACTTTTGGGTGTCCTCCCACAAGAATCTGCCCTATGCATCCCCTTCTATACCAGAAATTCTTAATTTTTGTTTGTTTATTTTATGGGCTCCTTTGTCAATTGGTGAAGTACCCCTTCTAAGAATAAATGCATCAAATAGATGCATAAAATACATAGGATTATAATGAAAATTAATTATATTGAAATAGTTATCAAAATGTTATCATCTCTATGCAGATGATTCTTCTATTTATCCAGTCCTATTATCTCTCCTTAATACCAGTCCTAAAGGACAAAATGCCTGTTATAAATACCTAACTGGATGTCCTGTAGATTTCTCAAACTCAACATGTCCAAAACAGAATTCATTATCTTTTCATCCCAAACCCACCCCTCTTGGGAACTTCAATGTACCACGATAATCCCACAAATCCAAATGGCTGCCAAATCTTAGGATTTCTTTCTCTCAATACCTCTTTCTTATATAAGTCCCCTTCTTTCCACATTCCCAACCACCACCCTAGTTCAGGCCCTTATCACCCTTAACCTGGACTATCCTTCATATACATAATAAAATGATGTTTTAAAGGTAGTCTGACTATGTCATTCTCCTACTCAAAAAACTCCAGGTCATCATTATTACATCTAAGATCAAATATGAAGTCCTTTGGTATATTTAAAACTTCATTAACCTGGTCTCTTCCTAGTTTCCTTACATTCTTACACTCTTCCACATACTCTAAAATCTAGGCATACTGGCTTACTAGCTGTTTCTCATGCATAATGCTTCATTCTCCAAGGGTTATCAAGAAAGTTCGTAAATATGATCAGTGTGATTAGAAAGCTCATATCACTAGTCATCAGAAGTTGCACAAAGAGGAGAAATCCTTTTAATGTAATCAGTGTGGAAAAGAATTCAAATATCAATCTAGATTTTTTAAGCATTAGAGGATCCACAGAGGGGAGAAATCCTATAAATTTAATTAGGGCGGCAAAGGATTTGTTTAGAGTACAGCTCCAAACATTCAAAAGAGAATTGATTTGGGAGAAAAACTCTATATATGTGGTGCAAGTAGGAAAAGATTCAAACAGCATTCAAATAAACATCAGAAAATCTGTCTGTGACTTTGCAATGGCTAGTCCCACACCTAAAATGTTCTTTCTCATCTTCCAACTCCTAAGATTCTTTGGCTCCCTTTAAGATTCTGTTGAAATACCATCCCATCTCAGACCCAAGTAGAATCAGCCCAGTCCAAGATCCCCAGAAACAGCTGTGCCCCCTAGGCTACCTGTCCTGTTTTCATCTTGGCTCTCATAGCCCCATCAATAAGGGCAGCAACCCATGCAGCAAAGGGACTTGCCATCCCTGCCACCAATAACAACAACCACTAATCAACCACCAATGGGCAGGTAAGCCCAAGAGACCCAGGAAAGCAGTACTCAACTACCCCTTAGATCCCTGGCTTCACTTGTAGACCTGCCCTTGCACCCACTTTCCAGAAAAACAACCTTTTTGCAGATTCAACCTGATGATTATCTCTGAATGTGAAGCAGCACCACAGCGTCTTGGGCTTAAAAAAAAGTTCTTATCACCAAAGTCCTCAGCTCTGTTAAGTGGTTCAAAATGAAAAACTGACATGATATTATAAATGGAAATATTATCAAAGAAGACACATTACAGGGGCAGCTAGGTGGCACAGTGAATAAAGCACTGGCTCTGGAATCAGGAGGACCTAAGTTTAAATTTGGCCTCAGACACTTAACACAAAAACTAGCCATGTGATGTTGGGCAAGTCACTTAACTCCAACTGCCTGCCCTCCCCCCTCCAAAAAAAAAAAAAAGACTATCTTTTTACTATCTGCTTAGCCCCAGCACCCTAAAACCCTTAGGTCTTTCCACATGACTTGCAGCTGAAATCTCTTATATATGTTATATATTCCTATTAGAATATGAACTCCTTAAGAGCAGAGAACTAGCTTACTTTTCTATTTGTATTACCAGTACTTAGGAAGAAGGCAGGTATCCAGTATTCATTAAGCACTTACTATCCAGGTACTATGATAAGCACTAGGTATATAAAATATAAGCTAAAATACAGTCCCTGCGCTTGAAGAGTTTACATTCTCATAGAAAGAAGTCTAGAAATATTAGGGGGCGGCTAGGGGGCGCAGTAAATCGAGCACCGGCCCTGGAGTCAGGAGGATCTGACTTCAAATCCAGCCTCAGACACTTAACACACACACACACACACACACACACACACACAAACACACAACTAGCCTGTGACCTTGGGCAAGTCACAACCCCAATTGCCTTCCAAAAAGCAAAATAAAAAAAAACTTAAGTAACTTGACCAAGGTCACTTCTGTAATATTCAGAAGAGAAAATATTCAAACGAAGGTCCTCTAAGTCTTCTGTAGAATATGAACAATATTAGCACAGGATGAAAGGCATCAAGAAGTTACAATCTGGAATCAGAAAGCACAGATCCTTGCAAGTAGTGAAGTTTACGAGATAAGAGTCCTACAATTCACAATACTTTTTTGCAGAATGAAGTATTCTGTCACATAAAAGTCAGCCAACAAGCATTTATAAAATGCCACCTACTGCCTACTACCACCTACTACCACTACTACTAGCTAATATATAGTCCTTTAAGGTTTGCAAGGTGTTTTACATGTTAACTCATTTAACGTCCTCACAGCAACCCTCTTGTGAGGTTGTAATGGGAATGGGAATCTGAAGATCTTCCCTGCCCCTTTATAGGCCAAATGCAATCACATGGTGGGGAGGAGCTTGTTGAAAGGGTGGAACAGGAAGGGTGGAGTAGGAAGGAGCAGGAGAGAGACAGAACAAAGCTAGGAGCAAGCAGCTTGGAGGCAGAGCAGCTAGCATAAGTGAGAGAGGGGCATTTTTGCTTAAGGGAGCCTGTTTTGTTTTGAAGGCCTGTCAGAGGAAAGGTTGAGGATGTTGGTGTTCACTGCATTGTTATGTGTACCAACTTCTTGGTTGCTTTAATGGATTTGGCTTTCTGGTGTTTGAATAAATGTTTTGGTTCTGTCTTCCATGTGAAGAGTCTCTTACATTTTGTGATTCACAACTATACCAGCATATTCATAGCCACCATGGGCGCTGTGAATATTGTATTCGCCTTATAGAGGTAAGTGCTATTATTTTTCCCATTTTTACAGATAAGGCACACAGAGCTCAAATGACTTGCCCAGTATGTGTCTGAAACTGGATTCTAACTCAAATCTTCCTAACTCAAGTTCCCAGCTCAATCCACAATGGCTATTTTTGTCACAGATGAGGTGAGCAGTGTCCACACCTCTCCTTGGACCATGCCAGCTTCCAAGAACTGATGGCTTGCATACCCCTAGAACCAGCTCTGGAAAAAAAAAAAAAGCACCTGGCAGGAATGAAAGTCTCTCTTAGAGATGGGAGGGGGAAGATGAAGCTAGAGATGTCTCTTCTGCCTCCCTTGCAGCCAGACACAACTACAGCTCCTTTCCACATGTGGCCCTTCTCTCCACTTGGAGCACCATATCCTTCCATATATCCATAGGAATATAATTTTTGGCTGCTTATGTTTTTTAACATATTTTAGGGACTATTTTTTTTTCTAAAAGCTGGAACAATTTACTTTTTGTCTTGTGCAACTTTCATTTATGATTTCTTGAAATACATATGTGAAAAAAAACTTAAAAAAAAATTGGTTTTAAAGGAAGCCAAAGGAGTCCAAAGCCCAGTGTTTCAAATGGAGCCACTTTGACTACTACTTTAAGTACAAATCATTGGCTTTCACTGAATGGCCAATAACTGTTGTCTGTCCTTGCTTTAGAAGAGGATCAATGGCATCACCCAATGATTTCTTGCCTGTGAATTGCATTTAAGTGAGGCAGAGTTGCACAAAGTGGTCCAAGAGTCATTGAAGTTCAATGGCAAGACAAAAGTGGATGACCTTGGCATCTCTAATGTCTGATCAAGCTCTAAACACTCCTAATCACCTACTTTAGCCACCACAAGGCTAAACAAATTAGAACAAATAGTTACTGGGGGAAGTCTTCACATGCTTGGTAGACATCCCGTAACTCACCAAATGGTTTGAGGTCTGAGCCCCAGCTCAAGACTCAAAGGCTCATTGTTTAGGTTCTAATGGCTTAGAAATAAGTGTAAACAGCTATTGGTTTTTGTTCTGGCCAGAAACTTTGCAGGTCTTCCCCTGTCAGATATTTTTGTGATGGTAAATTAGGCCACCTTTCGTCTCAATTCTTACCTAGCTGTTAGTCATGGAATGGGTTGCCTCAGACAAACTGAGGCCTGGGAAAACCTTAAATTAAGAAAGGCCAAGGTCATCCACTGCATCTCAGGCTCTCAACTTTTCTTTTACCTCTGGACTTAGATGACTCTGGAGAAGAAAGTGAGGTTGCAAACTTTGCACGGCTCTGCCTCACTTAAATCCAACTCACCAGCAAAGTAAAAAATCACTCTCATGATGTTATTGGTCCTCTTCAAGAATGAAGGTGAAACTAAAACAAACAGATAATCTACAAAATAAATTGGAGATAATCTGAAGGAAGGCACCAACATTAAAAAGAATGTTGAAAATCTTCTTGCAGAAGGTAAAATTTTAGCTGAGACTGGAAGGAAACAAGAATACAAAGATAAGAAGCAAAAGAAATACAGGCATGACAACAGCCAGTGAAAATGCCCAAAGTCAAGAGGTATATAGCATCTTGTTCAATGACAACAAGGAGGCCAGTGTCACTGAAGTAGGTGTAAGGAAGTAATAAGGTATAGGAAGTAAGGTATAAGAAGACTGGAAAGGCAGGAGGGCCAAGTTATAAAAAGCTTTAAAAACCCAGCAGAAGATTTTATATTTGATCCTGGATATTAAAGGAAACAACTGGTGTTTATTGAATGGTCAGACCTTTAAGTAGATCAATTTGACGACTGATTGGAAAATGGCCTGGAAGGAGACTTAAGGTAGAGAGGCAAACCAACAGACTATTGAAAGATTCCAGGATATCAGAGGAGAGAAGATGTGGCCTGGGGTAGAAGAGAGATGTTAGGAAGGTAGAAATGACAGAACTTGGCCACAGAGTGGTTTGAGGGGGAACAACATGAGACAGAGTGAGGATTTGAGGATGACTCCAGTGCTGTAAGATTTGGTGATTAGAGAGATGAAGATGCCCTCAACAGAAGTAGGGAAGTTTTTAAAGGGGGAAGGTTTTAGAGGAAAAGAAAACGGGTTCAGTTTTGGATGTGTTGAGTTTAATATGTCTACAAAATATCCAGTTCTATAAAGTAGTTGGTGATCAGAAGTGGAAGTCAGGAAAGAGGTCAGGATAGGAAAAATGCATCTGAGGTTCATCTGCATAGTGATAATTGAGTTCACAGCGTATAGGAAGGAAAAAGGGAAGGCCCAACACAGAGGATTGGGGGGACAACATGGGTTAGCATAAAAAATGATCAAGCAAAGGAGACTAAAAAAGTTTGGGACAGTAATCTTTAAGAGGTATCTAGAAGGTGGTGAGAAAAACACAATTGGAGTTTAGTAATCTAAGAAAGGTAAGTTCTTTTTTGGGAAATGTCCAAGGCCATTGAAGATAAGCAATAAACAAACAAAAAAAACCATACTCTTGTGAAGTATACAATACAGACTACTGAAAGAAGTCTATGGGAGGAATGTATTAGAAATCTACAGGAAACTCCATCAAACAAATCAGATTATTTCATAAACACCAATACACCCTTAAAAGGCCATACCGTTGAAAGAAAAAAAAAATCTCTTTCTGTCCCTGGAACATTTCTCAAGGTTCATGCAAAAACTCAGTTAATTGGAGATATACTACCCCAAAGCAGCAGGGAGTAAGTGGGCAAGGTTATCACTAACAGCACCAAAAAGAGAAGGGCCTGGACACCAGAAGCTGGACTAAGATTTGTGTTTTATTTCTCCACCCATACTCCCGGGTTGGAGAAGTGGGATGGGCAGAAACTGCAGCTACTAAACACTGAGGTTTGCAAAAAGCTGCTTTTGGCTTGACCTACAGACTGGAAAAGACAAACCAGGCGGCGGGAGGGGCAAAGGAAGAGAAAGGAAAGACAGAGAGCCCAGGACAGTCAGACAGGTGCATCAGCACCCTCCCTCCCCAAAGACTGGGGGGGGGGGGGGACCCCCGACTCCCGAGCCGAGGGCGGGAGGGGGAGAGGGTACAAGGAATTCCCTCAGAGCAGCGAAAAAGGGCAGCGACTCAGGCGCGCCCGGAGGGCCTGGGGGGGCTCCTTCCTCACCTGGTTAAGCTCATTCTCGGCCGCTATCCGCAGTTTGGGATCGATGGTGCCTTTGAGCGCCTGGATGATCCGGTTGGGATCCATCTTCCTAGATCAGGAAGCGAGGGCTCCACTGCCACCTTCTCCGCAGGCCTGGGCAGTGGAGGTGCTGGCAACTTCGCTTTAATAACCTCCTGCCTCCTCCCCCTTTTGTCCGGTCTACCTGAGGCCCAGCTTCTGGCTCCCGGCTCCAGCCACTACCACCACCATAAACTCCAAGCAGCACGGCGCCGACTTGCTAATCCCCTTCTTCCCTCCCTCCCTCCCTCCCCCCACTCCCCCAACTCCCTCTCCATTCACCGGTTTACGACAGCCGTGAGGGGCGGGGGGAGGGGGGTGGGAGAGGAAGGAAAGGAAGAGCTGCCTTCCTTTACGGCAGCAGCTCTCTCCTGCTCCCTTCCTCCTCTCCCCAGTGGTTGATACCACGAACACAGGAAGCATCCATCTTGCTGTACGGAAAAGAGCTTCCCCCTGGGAAGGGAACTCGAGCTCCGGGAGAAGACTGCCCCTACCACAGCTACCCTACAACAGCTTCTTCGTTCATTGCCTGCAGGCTAAACTCCTAGTAGAGCTCGTTTAGGGCTCCTTTAATGGGAGAGGTGCAGCTGCCCCAGTTGTCGTGTCTGACCCTAGGGGTTAGAAAAGAGGAAAGGGAAAAACAGCACTGTGTCCCTTTCTGGGTTTAACAGTGGCAAAAAATTGTTTTTCCTGTCTATAGTTGGCAGCCTGAGTGATCCAAGAATGCGTTCACCTCTTATCTAAAGACCCCAAAGGTATTATGGTAAATATTTAACAATCTTTTGGGAGCCGGGCCGGGGAGGTGGTGAACTCTCGAAAGACTTTGAAGTTTAAATTTACATTACTAACATTTCCTTCTAGGTCCTTGGATTCAGCCTTTCGACCGAGTCCAAATTTTACAGAACAAATCCTTTTATTAAGGGAATTTGTTCTGTGAAGTTTGGATTCCGTCAAAGGGTGGCACTTGAGGAGCTAGAGGGGCACACGTGGCCTTGAGGCCGCAGGTTCCCCACCCCAGAATAACTCACTATTTCATTAAAGATATAGGAACTCCTCTAGATTTCGTTAATCAGATTTGAAGCTATAGAAAGGCTAATAGGCTTGATGAATGATTCCATTCTTTTTCTGTCCTACTCTTTAAAGATTGAAATTTGCAAAAGTTCGTATGATTTAAAGTAATTTAAAATTTGTTGCACATCCCCAAAATCACCTCCATTAGGATCTCCCAAGTTTGATAAAACTATACATCTTAGTATAATTTCTACCTGTCAGTGAAGGAAATTAATTTCAGGGTTGTGAGAAATGCCGACAGTTTTGTTTCTACAAGGTTCTATAACAACAATGGACATTGAGCAGGAAAGCATAAATCAGGACAAGATAGGAAGTGTAGAGCTCCCCCATCCAATCCTATAGCTAGAAGAAATCTGTAAAGGGCCCAGGCCAAGTTGGCTCAGACCAGCTGGGGATTGGGAGATGGTCACCAACTTCTCCTTAATTGGCATGCTTCCCAACCTATGTAAATTGAGCATGACTGGGCAGTTCAGGAAATTGCACCTAGCCAATGGAGAATAAGGCAAGAATTTCAAATGCAAACAAATATAAAAGGACGTGCCTTTGTCTGCTTCTGGGTAGTCTTTTTAGGGAGGCTATCCATTTATTCAATACAGAATAAATGTAAAATAAAGATAATGAAAACCTTCCTGTGCCTCCAACAAGTATGATTTATTCCTAGACAGAGCACAGAGCTTGTTTATAACAACTATTGTATCATTTTATGACCTCTTATACTAGTTTACAGAGAAAACCCACTCCCCATCCAGTCTGAGGAAATGTCATTCCTGCCTCTCCCAAGGAAGAAGCTGGGCATTTCTGTTTGCCCAGTAAAACAGAAACTAATCTAAACTGGTCAAAAGCTGTCAAGAGCTACTCATGTGACCTTGTTCCCTACATTAGAGTTTGGGGGTACTCTTAGCTCACAAAGGAAAAAAACAGGCAGAGAGGTTCAAGTCAGGATGACTTTCTTTGCCCAGATTGCTGCAGGCTGCTAAATCTCAAGGCCAGGCCTTGTTCCTCAATTGCCGTTACTTTCCATCCTGCCCATGATGAAGTAATCAAAAGCATTGAGAGTGATTAGCGTCCCTCTTCATTAAATATCCACCAATGAGGGTTGCCATTCACTTGTCAGGGGAAGTCTTTCAGAAGGGGAAACATAAAGATTTGAGGTGACACAAGAAACTACCTTTTTGTCTTTGGTCACCAAGAGAAATCACTGACAATCAATTTATTATTGGCTGGCCTAATCAATAAATTAATTTTTAATACCCATAACTTTGTCTCTCAGAATTTTATTCATGATGTCCTATCAAGAAACATTTACTAAGTGCCTACTATGTGCCAGGCACTATACCAAGCCCTGGGGATACAAAGGTAAAATACAGTTCTTGCTCTCAAGAAGCTCAATCTAATTGGGAAGACAAAATATAAACAATTATGTACAAACATATATATGAGATAAATTGGAAATAATGAACAGAGGGAAGGAACTAGAATTAAGGACTACCATGTAAGGCTCCCCTGTCCTTCATTATGAAAAGTTCATTATAAAATTTTTTCAGATGTTTTCCATTTTTCTTCTTTCCATTTATCCTTTCATTTTTATCCTTAAATGCCTTTAGAATGACTTTTCTTATTTGGGCCTCTTGCCAAACCAACATTTATTAAGTGCCTACTAAAAAGAGTCCCAGCCATCAAGGAGCTGAAAATCTAATGGGTGATAGCACATGCAAACTAACATGTACAAACAAGATATTTCCAGGATAAATAGGAAATAACCTCAGAGAGAAAGCTAACATTAATGTAAAAGGGCCTGCCTGGGCATGACCAGATCTAACATGGAGACTTCCAACATCTTCTACCATGTGTGTTGGTCTAGCCTCCTTTTAATTCACTACCTAGCCAGAAAGGCTATGTCCTTAAAACTGGCCAGACTGCACAGTCTCTCTCCTTTGAGCTCCTTCCTGCTGGCTCCATAAGATGAAGATCACACTTCATCCATAATGTGGGTACCATGACTGAACTAGGGAGAGGGGAAGAATTTCTTTCCCTTTCTCCCTCTTTTATTCTACTCCAAGAAATGGTCCTAGAAGTGTTTGTTTCTGTTTTGTTTGTCCTCATTTTAGGTGCCAGTGGTGATTCCCACTATACCCAGAAGTTTCAGCCATGGCAATCTTGCAGTCAGAATTGCAGGAAGAATGTTGCATCAAGCCTGCCAAACCAAAGGGAAAGCCTGGAGAAGTCAGAGTACCTGAGGTGGAGTTGAACATGGAACTAGGACTGTGTGTTCTATAGTCATAGTGTCAAATAGAAATGGGACCACTAAACCTCACCTAAAGATCCCTGCCCATTGCCCACTTATTGACTTAGAAAACTACATATTAACTGTATGTATGTATATATGTGTATATGCATGTATATATCTTTGTGAGCATATGTGTATATAGGTATGAATGTTTGTATGTATATATGTATATGTGTGTGTGTGTATACACACACACACATATTTTTCCAAGCTTAATTATACCTTCTAGGGGGAAGGGGGTAAGAAGGGGGAATAAAAGTAAAAAGTATACAGCAGAGAACAAAAGAAAACTTACAAGGAAGCAAAGAAAAGGTGGACAGTACTGAACACGAATAGTGTTTATTATATAGGCTTTCTTGAAATGGAAATTTATTCTGCATATTTTGAATCATCTAAGCTTTGCTGTGCACATGGCAATGCTTTTTTTCCTTTTCTTATTTTGTATTTAAGTTTAAAATATATATTTTTTTAAACTACATATTAACATTATCCATGTTCTATTATATTTTATTTTGTAAAATATTTCCCAATTACATTTAAATATCAGGCAACACTTGAGTGTTTATGGCCCCATACCACTGCTCTATAGGCTAATGAGCAAAACAACAGAACCTAATCCCCTTCCCTTTTCCAGAGACTGAGGTGGTATAAAGTTGGGAGTGGTGGGAAGGGAGCACAGGAATTATTATGCCTTCCACATTGTTGGGGAGTAAGTTTATATTATACATTTGTGATTTTGAAGTAAATATTCCTTTGAAAAGCTAAATCATCTATTTGTGATTAAATGGAACTAACTGGAACTTGGGTACAGGGGACCACTATTGGTGGTGGCTAGAACCATTTCTAGACAGCCTTGATACACTGGACCCTCCTTAAAGGTACTTGAGAGAACCCTAGGGGAGTGGTGAAATGGAACCAGTTTCTCATAACAGGTGAATTTTTACCTGAAACTTGAAGGAAGAGGAGAGAGTGAGGAGGAAGGACACTTCATGTATGAGAGGTCAGTCAGTCAGAATTCCCAGAATTTTGTTCAACGAACAGCAAAGAGGCCAGAGACACCAGAACACAGAGTACATGAAGGGGAATAAGGTGTAAGAATGGAAATGTAGGAGCAGAGGACAGGTTATGAATGGCATTGAAGGCCAAAAAGGATTTTTATATTTGATTCTGGAGGTGAAAGGGGGTTTACTGGGGGAACAGGGTATGACATTGTTAGATCTGCCCTTTTTAAAAAAAAAAAAAATATATATATATATATATATATATATATTTATTTATTTTTAGTTTTCAACATTCACTTCCATAAGATTTTGAGTTTCAAATTTTCTCCCCCTCTCTTCTTCCCTCCCCAAGATGGCGTGCAATCTGATATAGGCTCTGCTTGTGCATTCATATTAAACATTTTCACATTATTCATGATATAAGGAAGAATTAGAATTAATTGGAGGAACCATGAGAAAGAAGAAACAAAACAACAAAAGGAGAACAAATAGTATTCTTCTATCTGCATTCAAACTCCAAAGTTCTTTCTCTGGATGTGGATAGTATTTTCTATCATGTACATGTAATGTATCAAGGATAAGGAAATATGTGCCAAGCTCACCCCACCCCCTTATTATGGACCCCTTCACTCCCCACCATTAAGGCAAATTAAGGCAAACAGAGGTTAAGTGACTTGCCCAGGGTCAGACTTTGAACTCAGATCTTTCTGACTCCAGGGCCAGTGCTCTATCCACTGGGACAAATAGCTGTCCCACTTAAGAGATGTTTAATTGAGTTGTTAGGGCATTTTTGAAGTCCTTTTATCAGTACTTCTATGGACATTCTCATCCCTGAACTCATCTTGTGAACTAAGTAAACTCAAATCATGTCAGGTACTGTTGTGCATGACTCCTCCCTGACAGTATCTCCTCCCATTCTTTCCTGCCCCTTCCCTGACCGTATCTCCACCCATTCTGGGTTCCCCATCCCTCCCCAACCAGATCTCTGAGCAGGAATTTCAAATACATACTATTCAATCACTGATTTTAGTCTCAGCTTACACATTCCCTGACCGTTGATCGTGGGGTTAGCCTTCAAAAGCTTGCACATTGTCCATGCAGACCCACTGTTTGATTTGGGCCTGACCCCAGACAGTCCCGAAGAAAAAGTAAAATCCACTTCCAAATTTTATTCTCGGGGGTCTAATGTCTCACTTCTTTTTGGCACAACAGTACTTTTACAGGACTTCATATGATAGTAAGAAGGGCCTGTAAGAATGGATATTATTGCATCTTGTTTTGCTCCCACAGATGTTCTTCAGAAATAGTAAAGCTCCCAGACTGATGGGAGCTTGTGATAAGCTTGTATATCCTGTTTAGCAAGGATGATGGTCAAGCACATCCTAGCTTCAGGGGAACTAGAAAGGTTAGTATGTGACAAACAACTGGGACCCTAGGGGTCATGCCCTGGTCACAAGTATCCTCACTACTGCACCTATGTAATTAGCCTCATGCATAAGGAGGGAATGTAGTAGGAAGTTAAGTAAGAGTATAACCCTGAGGCATCTGGACCAAACCTGACCTTGATGGGAAGGGCATGACTATTTAAGCTTGTTCCTGCTTCTGAATATGTGTGTGTTCCTAGTGAGCAGCACACCTGCTTTCTCTGGAGAAGTGTAATAAATGCCTTCCTCTGTCCACTCTGTTTCTGAGTTCTTTCCGTGAGAATGGGTCTATCATAGGGATCTTCCTGAGGGCTGGGAAGTCCCATGATCTCCACAAGTGTGTTTCTCACAGGCCCTCCAGAAGATAATAATATGAAAACTGAAGGGAGATAGTACTCACAAATACCCCAGTAAAACTCCAAAGTGCTTCCACAAGTTCTCAAAATCTGGAGTAGCTAAAATTTCTGCTTCTTCTTCTATAACTAATGATGCTTAATACCACTAGAACCCTCCAAAAATATCCTAAATATAAACACTGGCAAATTATACCCCTTGACCCTATTTTATTCTCAGATAATAAAAGGTCAAGTTCACTTGAATTCAAGGGATTGCTAAAGGGAGAAATTTGAAGTTTCGACTCTGACTGACTCGCACTGTTTAACTCTACCACTGTCCTTTAGTCAAAAGATTTAGAAATTCATTGATTAATGAAAATTTCCAAGGATGAAACCAAATGCTTAAAAAGTCAGATGCTTTCATAACATCTGCTAAAAAATGGATCTAAAGATGGAATGGAATAGCATTTGTTATTACTTAATATTATTTATTAAATAGAAATGCATTCATTAAGCACTGTGCTAAACACTGAGCTAACAGAAAGAGAGCTTGGTAAGAAATAGGCAATGTGAGGTAGAGTGTAGAAGGGAAAGGTCCACAGCTTCCCAAGGCTTGCTCTTGTAGGTACTGAATAAAGTTGAACAATGTAGTCTCCTTTTTCCACTTCTCTAACAGATATATAGTTATCATGGAACAGAAATTTAAGAAACACCAAATTTTTGAAATGACTCATCACGTTTCCCTAAGTTATCAAAATTAAATTCCTTCCTCTGCAGTATATCGAACTTGAAACGTCTAGCCTTAACAGCCTTAGAAGACAGTGTTGTACAATGACAACAAGAGGGCTAGCTTTAGAGTGAGAAAGACCTAGTTTCAAGTTTTGTCTGCCTTACTGTGTGACTGACTGTGTAAGTCATTTATTGCTCCCAGGCAGTTCTCTAAGATAAGATATAGTGATCAGGATGAAATTACAGATATATACTTGTATTGTTCTTCTCCCCCCAAAAAAATAACAACCTGTAGCATATTTTTTTTTATCCTCAGTGATCATGGGAATAGATTTGATTTGGGGAAATAGCCAAAATGTATTTGAAGCAAATGCTGGAGAATAAGGTGATTAAGTTGGGAAACACTATTTTTAGTAAAATATTAGAAGTTTCTATAGAGTAATGATGCTTTCAACAACTCATAAAATTATTTCAGAGACAATTCCACATGAAAAATTCATGGGAACAGTTAGACTAAATAAAATCATCCAAATTTACCATCTTGAAGGACAAATTCATATGGATGATTGAAATCTGATATTAAACCCTCTGTCCTGCTTACTTGTGCTTTCTTCTGTTCTCTTCTATGCATTTTAAAAAATGTTTTTAATGGCTCTACTATTTGGCCTCACTTTTGCTACTCTTCTTCCATTCAAATTCACCTTCCAATTAACAAAACAAGAGAAAATTTAAAAAACAAACCTTGTAATTTATATGGATAGTCAAGCTAAACATCCATATAGTATGCCCCTTTCTGCACCTTAAGTACATTTCTTTATCATGCATCATCATAGTACATGAGGGGACATGGATGATCATGACGTTGATCAGAATTCTAAAGTTTTTCAAAGTTTTTTTTCCTCTCACAATGTTGTCATAAAAACTGTGATCCTAGTTCTCACTTCAATCTGCTTCAGTTCTTACTACATAGGCTTCTCTGAAATCATCTCATATTCTCTGATAGCAAAATAATATTCCATTCCATTCATATTACACAAATTGCTCAGTAATTTTAATAGGCACCCTCTTAGATACTAGTCTTTTCCTTTTCTTTTTCCCTTTTAATCCTCCTTTTAGGATCAGAGAGTTTATTTTGCTTATGCTTATTCCCTGTCTTATCCCCATTTGTTTCCCTATTGAGTTTGATGTATCTCTTTTTTTTTTGATGTATCTCTTTATCAAAAGCTGTGCATGTGTTCAACCTTCCTTTCTTCTTTTCAGTTAAGAGTAAACCTTATTCTCCAACCCTTTCCTCCTTGTTTATATACTCTTCTTCTCATGCACTATAGTAATGAGAAATAACAAATTCCATCCCCCTTTCCCTCCTTACAATACAAGAATATCCTCCTTTTACCATCTCTTCTCTTTCCCCCCTCTTAAAATCACCAAAACAGAACCAATTCACTCCCAGGTCATGTTTTTCTAATTTAACTCCCTCAGTAACCTTGAAAGATATTAAAGTTCTGAAGAAATACTTGTTATTTAACCCTTTATTAGAATTTTAGCATTATTTCCTTACAAAATTACAGGATTAATTTACCATTTGAGGCTTTTCTCAACTGTTGCATTTGCATTTTGAAGTTCTACTCAGCTCAGGTCTTTTTATCAAAAATACATAAAATCCTCTATTCCATTAAAGATCCATTTTCCCCTTGTAGGATTATATTCATTCTTACAAAATAAGTTATTCTTGATATAAGCCTATATGTTTTTTGTAATATTGTATTACAAGAGTTCTCATTTATATTATATATCTCATTTCTAGAAATTCTCATTTCTCATTATATATAGATGAGAAGCTTCCAGGTCTTACATGATCCATGATTCCATAGTACTTGAACTGCTTCTTTCTAGATATGTGGATTTTTAATTTGATATGGGGAGTTCTGGATTTGGGGTATAACATTCCTACATTCCTAATTTTTCTTTTGGTATTCCTTTCAGGAGTGTTTTGTGGATTCTTTTATATTTTCATTTTGCCTTCTATCTCCAATAGATCTGGGCAGTGTTTATTTATTGAAATACAGTATTGTCTTTTTTTAATCATAGTTTTAAGAAAGCTAAATGATTCTTAAATTATCACTCCTTGACCTGTTTTCCAGGTCACTTGTTTTTGGTAACAGATATCTTGTACTTACTTCCATTTTTTAGTCTTTAGATTTTGTTCTAATAAGATATTTCTTGTTGTCTAATGGGTTCATTGATTTCTCTTTGGTCTATGCTAGTTTTCATGGAATTCATTCTTTGGATAAGGTTTCTTTCTCTTTTACTACTAAAATATGAGTGTAAAGAAATAGTTTTCAGATGAGATTTGTGCAGTTTGAGATAGAAAATGAACTGTCGTATAAATATACGTTTACTTTGTACACATACATCCTCCTATACATACATATACATGTATGTATAGGAGGATGTATGTGTATATAGATATATATGTGAGTATAGGCACTTACATAGACAGAAGGCACAGGATGAGTTGAATATGAAGGGATGACATCTAAAAAATAAATTTAAGAGGTGAGAGAGAAATTTATTGGGAGAAGAAAAGAGCAATAGATTAGGGTAAATTATCTCAAAATATCTTAAACTGTTACAATGGAGGGGAAAATCAGGAAGGTGAAAGGGAATGGGACAATCTGATTCTCATAGAATTTGGCCTAAGGAGGGAATAACATACACACTCAATTGGGTATCTTACCCTACAGGAAAATGGGGGGTCGGGGTAGGGGATAAGAGGGAGGAGGATACAAGGGAGGGCAGATTGGGGGAGAGGGTAGTTAGAAGCAAACATTTTTGAAAAGGGATAGGGTCAAAGGAGAAAACAGAATAAGTGGGGGGGGGCAGGATAGGATGGAGGGAAATATAGTCTTTCACAATATAACTACTATGGAAATGATTTGGGTAACTACACATGTACAATCTATATTGAATTGCTTATCTTCCCAATGGGGGGCGGGTGAAGAGAGAAGAAGGGGGAAAAAAATCTGGAACTCAAAGTTTTAAAAACAAATGTTTAAAAATTGGTTGTTTACATGCAACTGGGAAATAACATATACAGGTAGTGGTGTATGAAAACCCATCTTGCCCTACTAGAAAGTTAGGGGGGGTGAATGGGGAGGATATGAGACAACAGATTGGGGGAAGGGGTGTTCAGTAGGCTTACTATTTTGGGGTGAGGGTAGGGGAAAGATGGGAAGAGAAACCATTGTAACTCAAAATCTTGTGGAAATGAATGCTGAAAACTAAAAATAAATAAATTAAAATTTTGAAAAAATAAATTACTTTGTAAAAGTTGTGGGGTTATACCTCATTTGTATGAGAACAGTTTGCTTGTTTGAAGGAGAAGAGAAATAACTTCTATTTAAAATTAGCAATGTATGTGTATGAAAACGGCTCAATGACAGGATGATGAAGGGGCGTTTTGAGAACTTATGCTTGTAGAGCGTTATGGTCCCTCAGTTCATTGGTATGGAACTATTTTAAGATATAAGAGGATAAAATTCACAAAATGAAAACTAATATAACAATTTGGAGGCTAAGGAATGATTAAGAAGTGTTGATTTCATGCATGAAATTCAGTGGCTTGTCTCATAAATGAAAGGTGAGTCACTGAGTCAACTGAAACAGGAGACAAAGGCTGACAAAGTGGTCAAGAATAGGTAAGTGAGAAAGGCAGAAAGGAGCCAAAAAGCAGTTTTATTAGAGTTGTTGGACAAGATTTTTGCTGCTAGTTCTTGATTGGCTTAGATTTCCCTTTATAATATTGCCTTTCAGTAACCCTTAGAGTTTAAGAGAAATGCAGGGCAGCTAAGTAACACAGATGGCTGAGCACTGGAATGGGAATCACGAAGAGTCTTCCCGAGTTCAAAACCAGCCTCACTTACTAGCTGACAAGTCACTTAACCCTGTTTGTCTCAGTTCCTCATCTGTAAAATGAGCTGGAGAAGGAAATGGCAAACCACTCTAAGAAAACCCTAAATGGGGTCACAAAGATAAATGAGGTCCAACATGACTGAAACAACAAGTTTCACAGAGGAGGCAGAACCTCTCAAAAGTACCTGTTGCTATTACCTACCTTGCTCTGGTTTCAATGGGAAATGAAAATGGAAAGAGATTTTGCAACTGCTTTGCTGTACGGGAAGAGAAGGTGAAATCTAATTGGATGACAGAAAAATTTTGGTGAATGAAGAGCTGCTTAGGCTTGTTTAGCTCCAAGAAGGAACCTGAACTCTGTTCTGATATATCTGGCAAAGTATCCTGTTGACTGAATAGTTGGATAGTCTGATCTGTAGTGTCCAAAGATAATCAGCCTAATGAGCTTTACAGGGAAACTCAGTAGTACAAAGATGAGATTTTATGTAGAAGGCAGATTTGGTCTATCTTACTGGATAGGATAAAGTTAGAATCAATGTGTAAAAGCTACAGAAGGCAGATTTCTGTTTACTATCTGGAGAACCCTAACAATTGGAATTGACCAAAACTGAAATGGAATGCTGAGTTGAGTTGATTCAATTAACATACATTTATTTGTTCATAGCTTTTAGAAAGGGGTATTTACTGAGGTGCTTCGGTAAGAACAATTACCATAAAAGATCTTTTCAAAAAGTCTGTGACATACTCTTCCACAAGTACATACAGAGTTCAGGTGCAAATAGGTTCAAATTTAGAGAGCTCCTGTGGAAAAGGAGTAACTCACAGCTCCTGATTATTGGAAGTCCTTTTAGCTCCTTCATGAGATACTCAAGAAATTCCCCTTAGGTACAGTGTAGTTTTATGCAGGATTCTATGTAGAGCTGTGATCTATAGACATGCCTATTAGATGTCTTGGGTGGCAATGCTAAGACCCCAGTGAGAAGTTAGGGAGTCCTTGAGCCCTTAGGAGTTGCTAGGCAGCACAGTGGATAGAGTTCTGGGCCTAAAATCAGGAAGACATCTTCCTGAGTTCAAATCTGGCCTCAAATACTTACTAGCTGTGTGACCCTGAGCAAGTCACTTAACTCTGTCTTCAGTCTCCTCATCTGGAAAATGAGCTAGAGAAGGAAAAGGCAAACCACATCTTTGCCCAAAAAAACCCAAATGGGGTCACAAAGAGTCAGACATGACTGAAATAACTAAGAACAACAGACCTTAAATTCATGAGATTTTTCTCTGGTCAATAATTTTGGAGGAATGGGGATGAAAGGAAGAGCAGTTCCTCAAAGGGTTTATTTAGCTGGAAAACTCTTCTCATTCTGTCACTGGAATCTTTCTCTTAAGTTTACTATGAACCTTCCCTCAAGGAGCTTATGTTCTACCAGGAGAGAGCATTAATATTCAGAAATCACCTGAAGTATGGAATTTAAGTACTCCCACAGAGGTGATAAGAGTAGGCCTGAAGCTAGGAGCAAAGGTGAAAATTCTCAAGAAATGTCTTTGGAAAATATTTTCTCCTCTTTCTCTCCAACCACCACATCTCTACTTGGACCTTGGAAACAAAACTGGACAGGATTTAATCCTTTAAAACTTCTAAACCTTAGCTTAGTTGTAACTTTGAAACTGCAAAGAAATAACCTTAACTGAGAGGGAGTTTAGGAGATGAAAGTGCTAACCTGCAAAGATAATTGGAATGAGAAGTGCAAGGGAAAGTCAGGGACCCAGATGTTCATGGAAGGATGCCACTTTTACTAGTGAAAGCAAAGAAGAAACCTGAGGTCTACCCAATGGATGATGAAACAGGGACTTCCTGAGTGAAGTGTCACTGTTAAGGTTCCTAAGAAGTTGGTTATTAATTTCATAATTATGCAGAAAATGGAAGAGAGATATAGGATAATAGCTAGCAGAGACTGTAGGATCAAATAAGAATTTTTAAGGATGGAAAGACACAAGCATTTATAAGCAGCAGGAAAAGAGCTGACAGGGAAAAATATAAGATAGTGTGTGTAATCTGATAGAGAAGACAGGATGGAATGGGATTACTGGGCAGGTAAAGAATTTTGATTCAGCAAGGGAAAAAAAACCACTTCTTGTTAGACAGGACTGAAAGACAATATAATTGATAAGACATCTGAGTGATGTGAGATGAGGAGCAGAGAAGAGGGAGCTCTTGGTAAATAGCCTCAAGATTTTTCAGTGAAGCATGAAGCAAAGTGTTCAGCTGAGACAGATTGGGGAGAGGGTACCACAGGGTGCTTGAGGAGGAATGAAAAGGTTTGGAATAGTCACTGTGGTGAACAGGATAATGAACTGATTGGGAAGGTATAAAAAGGTCTTAATGCGGTGAGGACCCAGGTGAGACTATATATAAATTTGTAGTGGACCCAGTCATCATGATTTTGTGACTTCCTCAAATTCTGCTCAGCTGCACAAGAATAGGAATAAAAGCAGAGGATGATTATTCAGCAAGTAAATAAAATGGTTGGACCTGTGTGGAAGATGGATTGGAAAAGTTAAAGACTTGAGTCAAGAAGACAAATTGAGACACTATTGCAGTAGGTCAGGTAAATGTTAACAGGGGTCTAGTCAAGGCTGATTGTTAGTTGAAAGGGATGTGTGACTAGCATGGGAGTGTGCCTGAGGTGGCAACATTGTTGGGAGGTGCCAAGTACCCTGAAGAATGCCCACCACTGGACTCCACTCCCTCACTTTACTCTGGACAGCCCTCCCCACTCCCATACTTCTGAGAGCTATCTTCTGAAACCTGTTATAGAACCTCATCTATGGATACTGGGTCAACTTGCTGAGAGGAATCAGCAGAGTCAGCTACAGCCTTTACTTTACACTTAGACTCATTTGTAACATCAGGGAGAGGCAGCTGGTGGATGCTAAGTAGAGCACTATGCATTAAAATTTTACCATAGACCCTGGGCAAGTCACTGAACCCTGTTTGCCTCAGTTTCCTCATCTGTAAAATAAGCTGGAGAAGGAAATGGCAAACTACTCCAGTATCTTTGCCAAGAAAACCCCAAATGGGGTCCCAAAGAGTCGGACACGACTGAAACAAGTGAACAACAGATGTGGAGGTGTAGTGGAGTATGCTAGTATCCGCAGCCTTTCTAGCTTGGTAAGAACCGCTACATGGTGACTTGCCCTCTGTTGAAGTTCCTTCTGAGAACCCAGAGTCGGCTCCAGGTCACAGTGAAGGAAAGGATGGCACACTCGTCACTCATGGACTTTTGACTTTTACTAAAACTATTCTTTATTTTAGATATAAAAATTTTGCTCTTATTAAAATTAGCATGTTATTATGAAGATGCTTTATTTTCCATTATGGTAATCTTCAATGCTTGAGGCCTATAAAAAAGTACAAGCTTTGGCAGGTTGTACCAGGTCGGAATGTCTTCAAGTATGGCCTAGGAATAGTACATGTATTCATTTTCTGAGAATAAGTCTAAATTCAGAAAAGTTCTTATCTGCTATGGTGTGACAGGAATACATAAGATTCAAGGTTTCATTGGTTCAGGAAAACTAATTTTTTTTTTGCTTTTTGGAGGACAATTGGGGTTAAGTGACTTGCCCAAGGTCACACAGCTAGTTTTTGTGTTAAGTGTCTGAGGTGAGATTTGAACTCAAGTCCTCCTGACTCCAGGGCCAGTGCTCCATTCACTGCACCACCTAGCCACCCCAAGGAGAGAAAGGTGAGGTCTATTTTGGGACATAGTGAGCTTGAGATAATTATCAAACATCCAAGATGGGTGAATGGAGCTCAGGACAGGATTAAGGTTGGATATGTAGATCTGAGAATTATCTGCATAGAGATCATTGAAACCATAAGAACTGATTGGATCACTCAAATTAAATAGTAGAGTGGAAAAACAAGAAAACCCAGGACAGACTTGAGTATCCCCACGATGAGTGAATATGGATGAAGATAAAGCAAAGGAGACTGAGGAGTGGTGATAAAGGCAGGACAACTAAGACAGAAGAGACTCCTGAAAACCCAGAGAAGAATATCCAGAAGAGGCTGATGTCAAATGCTGAAGAAAGTTCAAGAATGGCGCTTGAGAAAAGGCTGATTTAAAATTAAGAAATGATTGGTAAATATCTGTATTTTTTTCCCAGTGAAAACAAAGTTCAAATCAAGAACAATAAAAACAAGATAAACATGGCAAATTTGTTCCAACTAAATAGTGACTATACTTAATATGTTATTATGGTTATGGTTACACAAAATTAATGAGTCAGCATGTTTCAAAACGATGAGTATAGGGGCAGCTAGGTGGCACAGTGAGTAGAGCACCAGCCTTGGAGTCAGGAGGACCTGAGTTCAAATCCGTCCTCAGACACAACCCTTACTAGCTTGTACAAACTTGGGCAATCACTTAACCCCAATTGCCCTGCCTTCCCCCTCCAAAAAATAAAAAAAAAAACCACCAAAAACAAAAAAACTACAAGTTATATAATCTGCCTATCAGTATGAATTTATGACATGAATTATATGTTCATGCTTTCTTCATTTGAATAAGCAACATGTGTAGGGGGCAGAGCCAAGATGGCAGAGAAAAGGCAGGGACTAGCCTAAGATCTTCCAAATTCCCCTCCAAACAAATTTAAATAATACCTCAAAATGGATTCTAGAGTGACAAAACCCACAGAAGGTCAGGGTGAAAACAATTTTCCAGCCTAAGACAACTTAGAAAATCAGCAGGAAAGGTCTGTCACACCAGGATGGGAGTGGAATGCAGTACATACAGTGCAGTGCTGCCCCAGTAAACTGGCAACAGACCTCAGTGGCAACTGAATCCGTGGTAGCAGAGGTGGCTTCCAGACCTCTAAGCTCTGGATGGTGGTAAAGGAGGTCAGACAACTGGTCAGAAGGAGATTAAGGGGGACCCTTTGCTGGCACTGCGATGCAGGACTCTGCTGCGTTGCCCATACTCAGATCTGAAGGAGTCAAAATCCCAGAGTGAGAAGGAGCGCACCAGAGTTTGCTGCAGCAGGAGAGCAAGAACCCTTGTCATAGTTTCAGAGTATAAAAGGGTGTTTGTGGTTGTTAACAAATCAGAGCATAGGCCAGCAGAGCAATGATCATACCTGTTTTTAGATTAGGCCTGCACAATATACCACCTGTGGGCCAAATGTCATGTAGACCTGCTTGGAAGAACTGAAAATTTAAAGACCTCCTCCCCCTCCCCCCCAGAACTAGCTCTGAGAGCAGCAATAAGAAACGCTTGAAGCTTGGTATACTGCCCCCTCCACCCCAGGGAGTAGAGCCCCACTTTAATGTAATGTTCAAAGTTAAGAAATAGGCTAGAAAAATGAACAAGCAACAAAAAAGAACCTGACCAAAGAAAATTACTATAGTGACAGGAAAGATCAAAATACGAACTCAGAAGAAAACAAAGTCAAATCTTCCAAAGCCACAAAGAAAAATGTGAAAGGACAAAAAAAGACTTCCTAGAATAGCTAAAAAGGGATTTTTTAAATCAAACAAGAGAGGTAGAAGAAAAAATTGGGTGAAAAAATGAGAGTGAATCAAGAAAATCATGAAAAAAAAAAAGAGTTAACAGCTGGGTAAAGAAGATACAAAAAAATTGAAGAAAATAATACCTTAAAGAACAGAATAGACCAAATGATAAAAGAGGAACAAAAATCCACTGAAGAGAACTCCTAAAAAAGGCATCATTGGCCAAATGGAAAAGGAGATAGAAAAGGTCCCTGAAGAAAATAATTTCTTAAAAATTAGAAGTGGGCTAGTGTCTCACTAATGACTCCGTGAGGCATTAAGAAACAATACAACAAAATCAAAATTAAAAATAGAAGAAAATATTTAATATCTCATTGGACAAAGAACTAGCCAGGAAAATAGATTGAGGAGAGACCATTTTAAAATTATTGGAAAAACTTGAAAGCCATGATCAAAAAATGATCCTAGACATAGGATAAAATAGAAATTGAAAGAATCCACCAATCACCTCCTGAAATAGATCCCGAAATGAAAACTCACATGAATATTAGAGCCAAATTCCATATGTCTCTGATCAAAGAGAAAATACTACAAGCAGCCAGAAAGAAATAATGCAAATATCATGGAATCATAGTCAGGATAACACAAGATTTAGCAGCTTTTATATTAAAGGATCCAGAATATGATATTCTGGAGGGAAAAAGAGCTAAGATCACAATCAAGAATCACCTACCCAGCAAAAATGAATATAATCCTTCAGGGGAAAAAATGGATTTTTAACAAGACAGAAGGCTTCCAAGCATTCCTCATGAAAAGACCAGAACTGAACAGAAAATTTGATTTTCAAACACAGGACTTGAGAAGCATAAAAAAGTAAACAGGAAAGAGAAATCATAAGAGATTCAATAAGGTTAAACCATTTATATTCCTACATGGGAAGATGGTACCTGTAATTCCTAAGAACTTTATCATACCTTAATAAGGGCAGTTTGAAGAAGTATGCATAGAGAGCATGGGATGATACCTAAAAAAATAACATTAAGGGGTGAAAAAGAGGAATACACTGGGATAAGGGATAAAGGAGAGGTAGAATGGGGTAAATTATCTAATATAAAGGAGGCATTGTTGTGAACTGATTCAACCATTCTAGAGGGTAATTTGGAACTATGTCCAAAGGACTTTAAAACCACTCTCTGACCCAGCAGTACCACTCCTAGGTCTGTATCCCAAAGAGATTTAAAAAAAGAAAAGAACCTATATGCACAAAAATATTTATAGCAATTCTTTTTGTGGTGGCAAAAAATTGGAAATGGGTAAATGCCCATCAACTGAGGAATGGCTGAACAAGTTGTGGTATATGATTATGATGTAATATCATTATGCTATTAAGAAATATTGAGCAGGATACTCTGAGAAAATGTGAAGTGACTTAGAGTGAAATGGGCAGAACCAGGGAAGCAGCATTATAGGACGATCAACTGTAAATGACTTAGCTATTCTCAGCAATACAATTCTGAAGGACTTATAATGAAAAATACTATCTGCAGAGAAAGTACTAATGGAGTATGAATGCATATCAAAGCATATTTTTTCAAAACTATCTCTTGGGGGGCTTTTTGGTCTGCGTTTTCTTTCACAATATGACTTAATATTTTGCCTGATTGCATATATATAATCTATATTAAATTACCTCAATTACTTGAATTACTAGAAAATTACTTCAATTACTAGAAATTACTTCTTAAGGGGGGAGGAAAGGGAAGGAGGAATAGAATTTGGAACTTAAAATTTTTTTAAAAGACTTTTAAAATTGTTTGTATATGTAAGGAAAAATATTAAATAAAATTTCAAAAAGAAGTATGCACACTAAGCAAAACAATTATGGCCTGGAAATTAAATACCATGATATAGCATCTTTCAAATCATTCCTTTTGGCATTAAGAGAGTTCATCTCCTCCCCCCACCCCCGAAAAAAAAACCTGTAATCTTAAACATTAAAATAACTCAATTATTAGCTGTAATTTTCAATAGTTAAATTCTAATTGTTTTCAATTAAAAAAAAACTCCACGATAAATACATAACCATTTTAAATTGAAATTATTACAAGCAACAACTAGTTTAAATAGTGGAAGTATAATAAATGTATAAAAGTCCAAATCCAAAAAATGCAATCCACTCTATCCCAGAGATTCACAAGTAGGAGTAGTTGAAAGATCACTGTATTTGCTTTGCTTGAATGCTTTGTCTGAAAACAATATGAAATATCATATTGATATTCCAAAAGCGTATATCCAAAATGTTGGCAACCCAAGAGATTTTCCAGATACATTTGGACCCTTTTAATAAGCAAAGAACAAATTTCCAAAGGCTCTGTCTGTGACATCAAAAGAACTGCTTACAAAATTCATATGTCTGAAAGTCTTATTCAAATAGAATTTTTCAAGTTGCTACAAGAGTAATCAACTTTATAAAACTCCAGTGAAATTATGAAGATACAGGGATAGAGCATAGGCTATTTCTGTATTACTGAAAAAGACAAGGGCTTTTTCTTACCAAAGGATTCTGAAGGGTGTTTAAGCTAAAGAAAATGCCATTTTTTCTTAGTGACTAAAGTGGAAGCAAATTCATTTTATGACAAAAATTTCCTCCTGTATTTTGTGGATATTTTTGAAAAAGTGAGTACTCTAAATCAATTCAAGGTTCTCATTCACACTATGATCCAGAAAGATAACCTAATTGTAGAAAATGTTAGAAATAGATAAAGATTAAAAATTTGGGATAAAGTTATCAATTTAACAAAATCTTCTCTGCAGAATAGATAGAAAATATGCTTAGGATTCATTTGACCAGTCTGCAGAAGCAATTCTCATTTAAATTACATGGGTATTTTAAAATATGAATTGATAAAGAACACATTTGCCATGAACAAATGATATATCTAATTTTACTCCTGAACAAAGGCTGTTAAATGAGTTATCTTGTGATAGTATACTGAAACAAGTGTACGAACTTGATAATGTTACTTTTATGCTAAGGGTGAATACTCTGGTTTAAGCAAATAAAATAATACAAATTTTACAACCATTTAGAATATTTTTGTTGTAGCTTTTATAAATATATTATCTCAATTAATGGTTGATAAAGTACTGAGTAGCAAAATTAATGACACATTTTGAAAGTTTTGCATTAAAAAAGCAAGCCTACCCATTACATAAAATACGTGATGAAATTTTGTTATAAATATGCAAATTATATTTTCCAATAAATCTATTACATCATTTTTATATTTAAATGTAATAAATTTTAATAAATTATTGTTTTATTTGAAATGAAATGTAGGAAACGTCATGAAGGAAATGACAAAACTTGGAAATCATTAGTATGTCATACAACTAACACAATGAAGAGTCTCCTTCACTTTCTTTCTTTTCTTTTTGAGGCAATCAGGGTTAATGACCTGCCCACAGTCACACAGTAAGTATCCAATGCCAGATTTGATCTCAGGTCCTCCTGACAACAGAGCCAGTACTCTATCTACTGTGCCACCTAGCTGCCCCTCTTTCATTTTCTAAAATTAGGAATCTCAAATTCAGAAGAAAAAATGGCTAGAAGATGCTCAAAGAACAAACCTAAGTATATTTAAGACCAAAAAAAAGTAATATAAATTTAGTGACCTAAGCTCCTGAAGAGTCAGGTATCCCAAAGTATCTATCAATTGGAAAAAGCTACCCAATTCCCACTCCCTTCTTTAACTACTCCAATTATCTATAGAGCTGACTTGAAATCTTCAAAAATGAGATGGGTTCTACAATACAAAACAACCTTAAGGTCATAAAAAAAAAGAGGAATATATTTGGAAATGAAAGTAATATAAAAACAAAAGAAAACTGAAAAACAAAAGAAAATAAGAAAATTAACAATTGAGAAGCCCAAGCAGCATTTACACATATCTAGAATCCATTTCTGAATGTAGTTATCAGAGGTACTGATCTGGGGCTTATACAGTAGTAAATGTTTTTCCTATAAAAGGACCCATTAGTAACATGTTCTCTATTATAGAGAGATGAAAAAGGAAAAATTTCAAGGCATGGAGGAGAGACAGAAAATGCAGACTAGAGATGGAATACCTTGTATGAGGAACAACAAAGAAACAAATGTAACTGAATAGCAGATTATGTGGGAAGGATTAAGGTATAAAAAGACTTGTAAAGGTAGGCAGGAGGCCTTGTTATGAAGGAGTTTAAAAGCCAAACACAGAATTTTATATTTGTTATTAGAGATAATAGGGAATCTCTTTAGTTTACTGAATAAGGTGGTAATATAATCAGACCTGTGCTTTAGGAAGATTTTTCTACATGAAGAGTACAAATAAGTACAGAATCACCACTGGGAGAATTAGTGATTTGACCAATAACATGTAGAGTTTGAAGCTTTGTAAAATCAACAAGATTGTGAGGTAGGTAGTACAATTACTGCAAAATGAGAAAACAAGCTCTGAGAGGTTAAGTGACTTATCTGTGGTCAATAAGCTAGTTATTTTCTTAAGACTATTAGGTTAGTGGTTCAATGTGTTTTATGTATGAGTTAGAAGTAACACTCAATAAAGACCCATCAAGAAAATGAGGAAAGTCAACTACAATACCACATTTTACCCCAATACATGCTCCCTGTGGTTATTTAATGGTTGCAAATGGATTATCAAGTCTAAACCAAGAGTCTATTTTCAATTAAGCAGCAAAACTACAGTGCATATTACTGTTTTATTGAGGCACAACAAGGCATTTTAACTTTACTGAACTTGAGGCAATTAGTGTAGTAAGCTTGGACACTGATATAGCTTTAAAGATTCATGGCAAATAACATACATTCACAGCTTTACTAACAAGGCTGCATCACAATTTATGAGGTGCTAGATCAATGCTGAGTTAGTAATTAAACTTTATAATTTCACTTATGGAGGGCAGGGAATGGGAAGATGAAACAAAAAAAGGAATAGTACCTCCTAATTCCTCCAGAAATAATATTTTTCCTATCAAATGAATCATAAGTGAATGGTCAGTTTCTCCTTTGATCCCCCATCATAAGGAGCTTTATCTAGTATAAATGTATAGTTGGTTTTCAGTCCTGATAAAGGAGGTATCCTGAAAAAGTAGAGTATTTCCAACTGCTTCCATAAATTGCTCCCCTATGCAAACGTAACCATATCTGGTCTCCCTGGAATAGCTGAAGAATTGCATGATTACTAGCAGTTTCATGGTCTGGAGCACCATCATTAGCATAAGCTGATACTAAAACTTCTTCATTCTTCATCAGATTGACATATAGTGGAACATTCACTGCCAGCTTTAACATGTGAAAGATGAAAACATAAGTGCCATTCACTGGACAATTAAATCTACCAAGCTGAAGGTCAAAAGTTTCTCCCAAGTTGTTCAGAAGAAGATCAAACACAATGGGTTGGTCCAAAGTTCCAGGGGCCAGGTTAGAGGTTCTGGCTGCTGAGAAGGCAACTCTCATCTGCTGGGGGAGAGGATATACATGCACTGGCAATATGGTGGCTGCTGGACTTGTCACTGGCACATCCACAGGGGTCATGCTACGAGAGTCTCCCTGTCCAGAGTCAACACTGTTGAAGGTTTCATTTTCTCGTTCTGGACTGTTCACCTGAGAAGAATCACTCCACCCTGCTATACAGTATTAGGAACATTGAATGTTTTGTAATGAGGCAATTAGCTTTAAATTTATATTTAACATTAGTTGGCTACAGTTACATAAACATTCTAAACTGAGTTCTGCAGTTCTATAAATGAAACATACAAGTATACCTATGGTACATGTGGCTAGACTTTGAAGGACAATTATTTCCTTATAGCAAACATTATTCCAGATGGCAATATTTTTATGCTGCTGCATTTCTATGTATTGGTGTGCCATGGTTATTTAACTTATCATTTAAGCATCCTTTGATATGGATGACAAAACTAATATGGAATCTTAGAACAAAAGCTGGAAGGAAACTTTAACTAGTCTAGACTTTTCAATTTGCTAATAAGGGAAATGAAGATAAAAAGAGTTAAGTTCCTTATTCATGGTCACACAGTTAATAGTGACTGTGTTCTTCTGGTTCTAAATTCATGACCCTACAATTGCTAACTGAAAGGAAAACAAGATCTATAAATTTGGAATATGAGGTAAATAACTATTCAGAGCTTAGTGCCAAGAAAAATGATTATTTTCTTATTAAGTTAATAATAATTTTTATATATGGAACCCAAAGATCCTCTTTTTGCTTTCTCATTTAAAGTCTCTCAAGTACATTTCTGACCTTGCTCCCAAATTCACCCCACCCAGACCATCTTATCTATGTAGAATTCTTACCATAGGGTGGCTAGGTGGCGCAGTGAGTAAAGCGCCGGCCCCGGAGTCAGGAGGACCCGAGTTCAGTTCCAGCCTCAGACACTTAACACTCACACAAAAAAACCAGCCGTGTAACCTTGGACAAGTTACTTAATCCCAATTGCCCTCCAAAAGGCAAAAAAAAAAAAAAGAATTCTTACCATAAGCCCACACTATTCTACTTAAGTAGGACTGGGTAGAGAATAAGATTCTTTTGCACAGATTGCAGGAGGCAGAGTGATCTGGGAGTCTGACATGATCAAAGCCCCTGATTACAAAAAGCTTACCTTTCATTATAACATTCATTCTCTCATTAATTGTTAACCAATCAGAGTTGATTTTCACCCATCAGCAACACCCCCTTTCCCAAAGGTACTTAAACATTCAGCGACCTCCATTACAAGTCTTTGGTTACTGAGAGAAAGCACTGACCTCAATTTATTATTTACTACCCTAATTAATAAATTGATTATAAATTATCCAGAAACTGTTGGACTTTTCCTCCATTTCAGAGCCATGACAACTCACCTCTTGAACTTGTACGGGAACCACTAGAGAGTCCTCCTCGTTTATAACACTGCTGGAAATTAGTATCCTAAAAGGAACATGTCACAATGTTGATCTGAATTTTTATATTAGCTGTCCATCTGAACACAGTAATATAAGATAGTAACTTGTCTCACAAACCAAGCAGCTAGCTTAAGATTTTGTCCCCCTGTCACATTCATAGAAATCATGTAAGTCCCTTATAAGTTACCCTGAACCTATTTAACCCCAATTGCTTAAAAAAAATAAGTTACCCTGAACCATAAATTTTACCTTTCTGTGGCCAGGGGAAAACTAGTCTCTCAAGAGGTCTAGATTTTATCTGTACACATAACACACAAACATATAAATCTACATGTGGATATCTGTACACAAATGCATACATAGATATATACATATTTAAAGCAGGTACTTCAGAAGCAGTTTACTCTCTTTTTCAATTAAGTATTTACGTATTTATAATTAGGAATTGAGTGGTTAGATATTTTTACTCTTTCAAAAATAAAAAACAACATAATGCTCTCAAAAATTTAATTATATGCCACCCTCATCATGGTGAGGGCTGGTGGAAGATTCAAATTTTTTGAAGGCAGAATACAAACTGAACAGACTTCAGGCATGGATCTAGTGATAAGATGGCATTTCAAATGAAAGCCAAAGTGATAAAACATGTGGAATGTTACATAAAGACCTTTAAAGCAATTTTAAAAGAACCCGGCACAATTATGTCCTCCATTTATGAGAGGTATGAAATCCGACTTATTTCTAAATATACAAAACATTATCTGTTAAAGGTCTAGAGCTGGGATCTAAGCTGAAGGCACCACAGAGATCACCTAGGTCATCCCTCTAATTTTATAGGGAAAGGAATGGAGGCCCCAAAATATTAAGAGGTTGGTTGAAAATCACACAGGTAAGGGCCTCGGATGAGACAGGAACAGAGTATTCACATGATACACATAGATGAAAAATGAGGTCCATGCTACAATGAAATGGGCAATGGTCAAGAGAAATAATGTTGGAAGATTGCTGGATTTAGAATCAAAGGACCTGTGTTGGGATCTCAGTTCTACAGCTTACTAGCTATATGATCTCAGTTAAATCACATAACTTTAGTTCTGCTATATTCCTAAGCCCATTCAGTATTCTCCAGGTTTTTACAACAATGAGAAAGGAAGATGCTGAAGTTATCTTAACTTTCTCAACTGACTCCTTCCTATCTTCATACAAAATATGCTTTGTCTCTACACCCTAAAAATCTTTCCCTTCAACCTCCAACACCATTTAGATACAAAACCTAACTTCACTACTTAACTTCTTTAAAGAGTTATTTTAGAGAAAAAGTATATTCCATTTTTCCATTAACATTGGGTATCCGTTTGACCCTTTATAATATGGCTTCCTTTCCTACAACAAAGATTAAACTCTCAAGAACTCACAACTGACCTTATAACTAAATAAAAGGCAATCTTTCTAACTGCCCCCTTCCCAATTTCTTGGCTAATTTTTGGCCATCCAGTCATTCTGAACACTATTATCTCCTTGATTTCAGAAATGCAAATCTCATTTCTCACTCTTAACTGTTCTCCTTGACTGGCTTTTGTTCTAATTCCTTAAGTCAGCTGGATTATTATTAGTATTTTTAAATACAGAAAACTGGAAAATTTTTATCTTTCCTTTTTTAATTAACAAGCATTTTTTTCCTCTCTCCCAACATACACCACTGGAAAAGAAAAAAAAAGTCAAACATGCATAGCCAAACCCTGCCCTCCCCCCCCAAAGAAAAAAAACCTCCATAGCTGCTATGTTCAAAAAATGTGTCTCATTCGACATGGAGTCCAAAACCTGAGAGGAGATGGGTACTATGTTTTATTATTAGGCCTCTTGAATCATGCTTAGTCACTACACTGATCAGATTTTAAGTTATTCAAAATTGTTTTTCTATACATAGTATTGTATACATTTTTCTCTTGATTCTACTCACTTCACTCTGAATACAAGTCTTTGCAACTTTCTCTGAAACCAGCTCTTGTGTACTATAATATTCCCATCCATATGTCACCATTTTGTTCAGCCACACCTCTATTGATGGGAACCCTTTTAAGTTTCCAGTTCTTTGGTACTATAAAAAAAGAGTTATCAGAAATGTTTTTATACATGTAGGTCCTTCTCTTTGACCTCTTTGGGTTATAGACCTAGCAGTGGTGTTTCTGGGTTAAAAGTATACAAGCTTAGGGACCTTTTGGACAGTTTCAAATTGCTTTCCAAAATAGCTGGAACACTTCACAATTCTACCAGCAGAGAATAAATCTCCATTACCTCACTGGCCCAATATTTGTTATTTTCCCTTTTTTCTCATTTTTGCCAATATAAAAGGCTATGAAATAGAACTTTGGAATTGTTTTAATTCGCATTTTGTTGATTATTAGCAATATGGAGCATTTTTTATATGGCAGTTGAAAGCTTGAATTTCTTCCTTTGAAAATTGTCTATTTGTCCTTTGACCATTTCTCAATTTGGAAATGATTCTTATGCTTCTAAATTTGTATGAGTTTCTCATAAAACTTGGATATGTGGGGCAGCCAGGTGGTGCAGTGAGTAAGAGCGCTGGCCCCAGAATCAGGACACCTGGGTTTGGTTCCGGGCTCAGATACTTAATACCGTGTAACCTTGAGCAAGTTACTTAACCCCAATTGCTTAGGGGTGGCCAGGTGGCCCAGTAAGTAAGAGCGCCGGCCCCAGTGTTGGGAGACCTGGGATCGGTTCCGGCCGCACCCACACAAAAATAATAATAACTGGCCATGTAACCTTGAGCAAGTTACTTAACCCCGATTGCTTTTTTAAAAAAAAAACAAAAACAAAACTTAGATATGAGGCCTGTTTCAGAAAATTTTGCTGTGAATTCTTTTCCCCCAGTTAACTGCTTCACAAAGGTTCTGTCTTTTCCAAAAAGAGAGGGAGGATTAAGAATTAGGGTTAAGTAACAACTGTTGGCTCATTAACTACCATGGCCTCAAGTGATTATCTCTCCACAGATAATCACCAAATCTTTCATAAGCCCTGATTTGTCTTTTAAACTTCAGGCTCATATCTCAAAATTCCTCTATAACAGTTCTACCTATGTTCCAGAGGTCAGCAAGGAGGCACAGAAGATACAGTGCCAGGCCTGGAGTCAAGAAGACTCATCATCTTCCTGACCAGTCTTAGACACTTACTAGCTAGCTGTGTGGTTCTGGGAAGGTGACTTAACCCTGTTTGCCTCAGTTTCCTTATCTGTAAAATGGGCTAGAGAAAGAAATGGCAAACCTACCCAGTATCTCCGCCAAGAAAACCCCCAAATGGGGTCCAGCAGAGTTGAACATGACTGAAATGACTGAACTTATGTCCCACCAGCACCTCGAAATCAGTATCCCTAAAGCTAAACTCATATTGCTCCCTAAAATCAGTTCCTGATTACCTTTATCCTTCCTATCAGTGGCACCACTAATCATCTAGTCTGTGGAAGGTGAGGGAAGGAGGAAAGAGGAGAAAGAGACAACTCTGTTGATTCTACCAAGCCCTTGCTATCATTTACCAGGATTATTAATATGGCTTCCCAATAGGTATTCCTGTCTTCTTTCTCTCCTCCCCACAAAATCACTTCTTAACTTTCTAATACTACTAACTTCTTTTATATATGTATCTGATATTAATCTGAAAAAACTTTTCAATGGTTCTTATTACTTAGTTATGCCCTACCAAGTTCAAATTCCTTACTCTGGCATTCAAAGTCCTCCATAATCAGGCACCACAGACCCATCTCCAGTCATCCTGCTCTATATCTGGCCACTGGACCCAGATGGCTCCAGAGGAGAAAGTGAGGCTGGTAACTTTGCACAGCCCTCCCTCACTCAAATCCAATTCACTTGCAAGTCATGGCATCACCTCCCTGATGTCCTCTACGAGAATGAAGGACAAACAGCAGCAGCAGCAATTGGAAACCATCCTGCATTTTCAGATGTCTTTATTTCACATCTCCACATATTCTATTTATCAAACTGGACCACTTGCCACCTCCCATATATACTCCTTCTGCCTTTAATGCCTTTGCTTATTACATTCCCAATGTTCAGAATGCATGTTTAATTCTTAGTCATTCTTCAAAACCTAATTCCAATGCCACCCCTATGGTCTGACTCCCAAACTTCAGTAGCAATGACTTTTCCCTCCGCAGAATTCAGCAGAACTGTATACCTATCTTATGAACTTAGCTCTAATACAGAATGAAATATCATCAGAATAGAGAACGCTCGTCCTCTCCTCCTTCCATCAATACACATCATAACCTATGACTTAGGAGAGGAAGTTCTAGGGAGTTTCATAAAACACATGGGGTTAATTGACTTGCCAGAGTCATATAACTAAAAAGTCAAAAGTAGGATTTGAACCTAAACCTTCTCAAATGTTACTCTAACATTTCATAATGCTTCTATACTTAGCTGTTTAAAATTTTTACATAATAAGCTCCAAGAGGGCACGACTTAGAAAATTAACTTCTGTGTTGCAACTTCTTCATGTATAAAAATAGAGTTTACATTTGTGCAGGAGAAATGACTCAAAAACTGTTGCTAAAAAAAGTACTTAATAAGTTTTAGTAAAATATCACATACGTATTTTGTTTTCCTCAGCATATACTTTGATACTTTACATATAGCAGGCCCTTGATAAATGCATGTTGGCATAACCTAAAAATAGTGTTTTGTTATATAGTATTTATATTCTGACATATCTGAAGAGCTTTGTGTCAAGTCATCACCCCAATATACCTTAGTATGTTTAGGAACATTCCATTTTTGAGAAATGGGATTTTTTTTGTTTTTGTTTTTAAAATTTGCTTTTTTTTGGGAGGTGGAGGGCAGGGCAATTAGGGTTAAGTGACTTGCCCAAGGTCACACGGCTAGTGTTAAGTGCCTGAGGTTGGATTTGAACTCAGGTCCTCCTGACTCCAGGTCGGTGCTCTATTCACTGCACCACCTAGCCGCCCCGAGAGATGGTTTTTTAAAGATATTCTAGTATGGTTATCATTTTAATCCATCAACAAGTGAACCACTATGCATCTTCCCTTACCCTCTGGGAATATGGTGTTCCAGAATATTCTCTAACTTGGAACTGTAGGTGACCATAACTGCCATTGGCAATAACAGGAGATCCTCTGTAAGTATCAAAACCTAAAGAATTAAAAATTAGTACTGTTAGACTTCTTAAATTATCCTTTTCTTTCCTACCTTAACTTTTAAATAATATACTAATTATATTTACAGATTTGGATCTATCTTCACAAATTGACACAAAACAAAATAAAATGTTATCTAGGGATAAAAATAGTTTCATTAATAGGTGCATGAATAAAATAGGTTCATTAATCTAAATCATGGGTCACTGAAGGCCAAATCCAGGCTCCTTTTCTTATGATCTGTGAGCTAAGAATGATTTTTAAATTTAAAATACAATATAACTTTATTTAAAAATGTAAAAGTCATTCTAAGCTCCCTGGTCAGTTGGCATTTGACCCACTGGCATTTGGCCCACAGGAATTTACCAGCTCCTGACTAAATCACCAAAAAATTTCTAAAAAATTATTGGATTGCTGTATGTGTTATACTTTAGTCACTGAGGTTAGTAGGTTTACTTATTATACAAAACAAAAGGTTTTTCAAGAAGTAAGAATCAGCAAAGAATTTGAATTCCCATAGAAGACAAACATCTATCCCAGAAAAATATTAGCAACCTTTCTTGTATCAAGTAATATAATTAACTTTTTTCATTTTATAAAAAAAAAATTAAGGCTTGCCTTATACATTTAGATACATTATAAATACTCTTCTAAAAGCAGAGGATATTTAAAGAATTTATAATTCATCACATATGATCAAGATATATGATAGAGAGGCAAAAGACAAGAGAATATATATCAGAAAAAAAATCTATGTAGAACTCATTAGGGGAGCAAAACAAAAGAAAAACTAGGCAACCAAGTACATGATCATTAGGAATAACTGAAAAAAAAATGAGAGTATATGAATGTAATTATGCCATAACAATTAATTATAAAGAATTCAGATAAACTTCTGGAAACATTCCTTTAAATGAATGCAGGGTGAATGAAGCAGAATCATGGGAACATACATAATCACAACAGTAACGCAAAGAAAACAAACAATATAAAACAACAGAACTCAAATCAACACAGGCCTCTTGATTCCAGAGAACCAATGAAGAAACAAAAGCCTCTTTCATCTCAGTAGATGCAGAATGGGCCATAGAGGGTAAATGTCTGAGTTTATTTTATTTAGAGGTATTTTATTATAAAGTAGAGTTCTTTTAAAGGAAAGCAGTCACAGCATTTTAAAAAAACATTAAAAATACAAAGACAAAAAATGAAGCATAACATAAACTTATTTAAAACCATACCTTTATACCCACCAGGGGAGCGAAAGGAATTTGTCAATAATCTCCCACCACGAGTACATCCTCTAATAGATCCTCGGTTACTAAGATATGATTGGGTGGATCTGGGGAACACATTAGTCTGTGCAGGATAAAAGGCAAGGCTACCACTGCTTACTTGAATTGTTCCATCGAGTTGACTGTTTGCTGCATAAGGAGAGGATTCATGAGAATGCCAAGAGTTAAGAATCAAGAAATATGAATATTGTTGCTGAATTTAAATTGCTAAAAGGGAAAAAAAACAAAATAAAAACTGTTCACTGCAAGTGTGTCTCTATCTGGCAAAATTCTGGTATATAAATGCAATTACACATCACAATCAAATATACCTTCGGTCTTCCTGACTTCAAGTCCAGCATTCTATTCACTATAACAACTAGTTTAGATTTAAAAAAAAAAATACAGTTTCTACAGTAGTGAAAGGTCAAACCAGAAGCCCTTAACAAATATAATTAAGTTCAAAGTTTTCTCAATTTTTCTGATAGAGTAGGACAGGATAATATCTCAAAACAGCAATCCCATCTTTAAAATCTTTCCAATAATAGATATTGAAAGTTTTTTAGTATGTTTTTTTCCCTCATCTTAAATGGATGTCTAATTTAAGAAAAACATGAAATATAATATGAAAACAGGCTAGCTATATAATGATCAGTGACTGCTTTCAATAGCCAGCATTCGTATAGTACTTTAAAGTTTCCAAAGAATTTTACAGATATTATCTCATGGGGTGGCTAGGTGGTGCAGTGAGTAAGAGTGCCGGCCCTGGAGTCAGGAGGACCTGGGATCGGTTCCAGCCTCAGATACTTAACACCCACACAAAATAACTAGCCCTGTAACCTTAGGCAAGTTACTTAACCCCAATTGCTTTAAAAAACAAAAACAAAAACAAAAAAACAAATATTATCTCATTTGATCCCCAAAACCACCCTGGGAGGTAGGAGTTATTGCTATCCCTTTTTCACAGGTGAGGAAACTAACACAGACGGAAGCTAAATGACTTGCCCAGTGTCACACTTTCAGACATACTTGAATCAAACTGCCTATTTTAAGCAAAATGACTGGATTCATATGCATATGATTTGCAATAATTTGCAATCTCTGAGATCTCCAATGAGACTGGCAACAGTATTGTTATATGTCATAAACAAGAGACTGTACAACAGTAAATTGTGAGCCAGCCTCAGTCAGGAAAACCTGGGTTTAAGTCCTGCTCGACCCTTAAATACAATGTGACTAAAGGCAACTCTCCTAATCTCTAACTGCTCAAAGCAAATCTAAAATTCTAAGTTACAAATAAGTTTGGAAAGGAGTTTCCACACCAGAAATCCCCAGGAAATTCCTAATAAAAATCTAGGTCCTCTGGTCAGGATAAAAACATAAAACAGCACCACATCTAACTAAATGAGAAAGAGGAGTGCTATTTTCAAGGCACTACAAGATCCCTCAGGGTAGACACTCTCCTGCTTTCTTATATTTGTACTTCTAGGACTTAGTATAGTACCTGGGATATAGCGAGTCCTCAACAAGTGCTGTTACCATCCATCCACATTCCAAATTTTTCTTACCAGTCTGTTCTTGGGAGAGAGTAGCTTGTTCCACATGTGTAGAGGGCAACTGGCACTGGGGTGCTGTCTGTGTACTTGCCGTGGTGTAACTCTGATTATATCCACTTGAATAAGGTGAGTCTTTTGTCTCTTGTTCTTTCCGCGAAGGTAAAGGCGCATTTACGTTGAATACCTTAGAGAGGCAAGTGCCTATTTTGAGTGATTCATAATTTTTTTTGCGAGAGAATTTCACTGAGAGCTATCTAACAAAATTCCACCATGTTCAATACTTGAGGGTAATTTTAGATTCCTTACAAAATCTAACACCTATAGCAAAAGACAAAATAACCCAGGTAATGAACACACAAAAAAAGAGGCTAACATAAACGAAATACGAGATTTCCACTTACTCCAATAATTTATTTCATGTGTTGAGAATGGCACATGTATTTTCCACATTAAAGAATCCTTTACTGATTTACTCATTCCCCAACGTTCTCAAATGTTTATACCCTAGTAATCTGCATTTACTTTCTTGCCTATTCCTTTAAATGATTAATATGTACAGAAATCATTAAGATCTTTTGAATGCTTAACATGCTTAAGACATGGCAAGAAATAGAAAACAGATAATCTGTACCTATAATTTAGTTGAGAACACAAGGAATATGAAGAACATAATGAATGTGTAGAGAAGTAGTACAGAAAGTTAAAGTTAAAGAAGTTCATAGAAAATAAAGAAAGCTTACTATATATGAATTTGATATGGTCAAGGAACGTTTCTTAGAAGAGATAGAAAGGATTCAGAAAGGCAAACAAAAGAGGCAGTTGTGGCAAGGCTCAAAGGAAGAATGCACATGGCATATTGAGAGGAAAGTGGACTACACTGTATTAGAGGATTTTGATTTCTTTTTTAAGTCTAAAAAAGGGGGAAAAAATTGGTGCTATACTGTGAAAGTGACACTAAAGAATTTAGAACTCACCCTAGCACCACGACAAAAACAATGTTTCAAGATCTGGTGGTAGTGGGCAGCTAGGTGGCGCAGTAGATAAGAGTGCCAGGCCTGGAGTCAGGAAGACTCATCTTCCCGAGTTCAAATCTAGCTTCAGACACTTACTAGCTGTGTGTAACCTTGTTTACCTCAGTTTCCTCATCTATAAAATGAGCTGGAGAAGGAAATAGCTAACCACTCCAGTATCTTTGCCAAGAAAACCCCAAAGGGGGTCACAAAGAACTGTATACAACTGAACAACAAGAAAAATCTGATGGTAATCTTGGATTTGCTGACTCTGCACCCTACTGATTTTTTAAAAAATCAACAAGAAGGGCAACAATGTTCTGGTGATATTAGGTGTGAACTCTGATATATGCTCTTTTAACATATATTTAGCTTGAAGATTTTTCATTAGATATTTTAATAAATACTGCAAGCCCCAGAAGAAGAGATGTTTTTTTCATCCCACTAGGTATAACATATAGCTTAAGTATAAGGGAAATATACGACATAGTAACATGAATCCCAAACCATGAACAAATTTCATCCTTCCTTTCTGCATAGCTTGAAAGGTTATTATATTTATGGTTACCGTACTACTGCTTGCTGGAGGTGACTGGAAGACCTGTTCCTGGGAAGCTTGTGACATGGGGAGATTTGCAGAAGGTAGTGAAGTTAGCTGCTTACTTGGAGGAATTGCTGCCTAGGGAAGAAAAATGTTAGGGTTTTCAGCCTGTGATCCATTATATACCACAAGTAGTTAGCTTACACTAAACCACAGATTGTTACAAGTCAGCAGACTGGGCAGGATGATATTTGGACATAGCCAAACAAAAGATTAGCTTGTGCTTACAATTCAAATCTTGAATGCTGAGGATGCACACCAGTGCTTGATCTGCAGCAGCATGCTGACAAAGTGAAAGTGTCTTAACTGAGTGCAGGCCTTCCATCAATTTAGAAGATTAGCAATTGAAAATTCAGCTAACAGCACTCTTAAATTTATGATTTCCAATTAGAACCAATTCAAAATTTGCAAAATTTGGATAAAACTGCAGTTTGAGAAAATCCTAAAAATTGGGGCCAAAGTACAATTTTCATATTTGCATTTGTATTCAACAATTTAAGTTACAAAACTGGAGAGAAAGAGCCAGAAAGTTAAATATCTATTATAATAATCAGTTCTTAACAATCCAAAAGATTTGTCAGTCCATACAAGTGAAGAAAACAAATTATATAACAAAGGGTTTAAAGGAAATCACACAGTCAGCAACAGGTAAGTTTAACTATCTTTTAACTAGACTTGGTAGCAAGCTTCACATTCATATTCAACAGTGCCTAAGGACATCATACTAAGAGGTGTATTAGCACCGTAAATGAAGGATGGGTTTCAATTCAGCACCAAAACCCAATATTATTCTAAATTTATTTGGAATATCATTCTATATGTCTTCCAGAGACTTGTTCTAACAGAAACCATAATCAACATTTACCTAGAACTAAAAGCACTTCCATCATTTTGTCAAAACAGTACTCTGACAAAGATAAACAAGAAGGCAGCAGCTAACATGGTGTAGCTAATGGGGTGCTAGATTTGAAATCAGAAAGAGCTGGGTTTAAATTCTGTCTCTGATACTGAACTTCTGTGTTATCAGTTTCCTCATCTGTAAAAAAAAAAAATATGAATAATACCTGTAGTACCCTATCTTAGACTGTTTCAGTGAAGGCTAAAGTGAGATTTTCCATAAAGGGTTCTGCAAACTTTTAAGTACAATATTGATGTTCATTATTAATGTACCAGTAATTCAGTCACTGAGAGAAATACAGCTACAATAAACCCTCCATTTCAATTCAAAGTGACAAGGATAAATAGTTTTTCTCTAAGTATAATCTTAAAGATAGCACATGTATTAAGGAAAAGAGTCAATTCCTTAAAATCTTTCGATTCTTTTGTCTACTATTTAGAAGCTTATACCTAGTAAAGAGAAAAGTCTTTCATTCTTATATATAAATGAAAATTAAAGGGCAATGTAGAAAGCACACAAGTTTTTAAGTGCCACTTCACAATTTATTTTTAAAAATAAGTACTAGGGGTGGCCAGGTAGCACAGCAAGTAAGAGCACCGGCCCCAGAGTCAGGATGACCTGGGATTGAATCTGGGCTCAGATACTTACGGTAGCACCACACCCAGAAATAACTGGCCGTGTAACCTTGAGCAAGTTACTTAACCCCAATTGCTTAAAAAAAAAAAATAAGTACTTCTATCACGGCTTTCACCCACTCCCTCTAGGTGCCTAAAGACAACAGGCAAATAATGTAGAAGAAAATCTTTGGGAGAAGAAGCAATAGTTGTATGCCCTGATACTTATTCAGGGTTACTATTTCTGCCCTTTAAAAAATCAAAGTAACAATGCCATGCCTCCCAATCTCTCAGTCTCTCAATCCAGGAGTTGTCCTGGATTCCTCACTATCTCCCCAACTCCAGTCGATTTCACCTTTGCAACATTTCTCAAATATGTTCCTTTCTTTCCACTGACACTGCCACCTCTCATGTGCAGGCCCTCCTCACTTTGAATCTGGATTATTGCAACAGACTGCTGGTGGGCCTGCCTGCCCCAAGTCTCTCCCTACTCCAATCCATCCTCCAGTCAGACACTAGAGTAATTTTCCTAAAACACAGGTTTGATCATGTCACCCCCTCATTCAATAAATTCAAAGCCTCCAGGAACAAATACAATATGCTATTCAAAGCACTTAATAACCTAGCCACCTCCACCCCTCTCCCTAGGCCAGTCTTCCTTCACCTCACTCCCGAATACATACTCTTCAGTCCACTGACAATGGTCTCCTGGTTGTTTCATGAACAAGATATTCCATCTCTCAGCTCTAGACATCTTTACCGGCTGTCACCCATGCCTAGAAAGCTCTCCTTCCTCTACTCTGACTATTGACTGACTGGCTTCCTTTAAGTCCCTAAAATCCCTCCTCCTTCAGAAAGCCTTTTCTAAACCCTCCTAATTCCAGTTCCTCCCTGGTTAATTATCCCCTATTTTTCTGTACTTACCTTGCTTTGTATATATTTGTTGGCATGTTTCCCCCACTAGATTTTAAGCTTTGAGGGCAAGAACTATCTTTTGTCTGTTTTTCTCTCCCCAGTTTAGCACAGTGCCTTGCACATAGCAGGCACTTAATAAATGTTTACCATCTGAGTTTTCAAATATTCAGCAATGTAAGTGCTCAGCACAAGGACAAAAAGATTAGGCCAAGACTAGTAGCTCCATTCTGTTCAGTCAGAGCAACACTTCATCTCTTCAAAGCCAAGCTTAAATCTATCCCAATGCTCAAGAATTGTAAAGGGTAAAAATTGGAAGCAGCATACTCACTTACACAACTCTGGTTGAACTTTTAGATATCTTAGGTGTGACTAAGCAAAATTCCAGGGATTTTAAGTAATCAATCTCAAAGGTCTCCAGCTACCCTTTGATCTATATGCATCCTTTCCATGTCTTTCTATGCCTTAAAGTGTTCAAATACAACTCTGGGGTGTGATACCGAGCCCAAGACTATAGACCCCTACATGTGCTATTTTAGCTCTATTTCAGACCCTCCCCCCAAAATGCACTGAACACATGCCTCTATTGAAATTACTCATTTCTGACTTATAGTCTCCTCTCCAACCCAAATAAAAAATCCTGCATATATGTTAATGCTAGTATCTTCCTTCTATTGATTATATCTAATCTATTTTGTATATGTTTTATTTGTGCATAATTATTTACATGTTGGCTCCCTCATTAAACTGTGAGCTCCTTGAGAGCAGGGACTATTTTTTGCCTTTCTTTAATCGCCAGCACACAGAAGAAAGCCTAGCACACAGTAGGTGTTTGATAAATTTTTACTATTACTCTGGGTAGTCACAGCAAGTTAAGGCACCTGACAGAACTCTACAATATAGCAGACAGATAATGGAACCTAGGGAGTATAGCAAATTTTCTAATTATGAACTTATTAAAACTATGAGGTCTTAATTCCTGTAATTAGGTATGAAAAGAGCCTAAGTATCACAGTCCTCACTATTTTGGCTATCTTTAGAATATCTATAAAGCCAAGAGTTAAAATTAGGGGCGGCCAGGTAGCACAGCGAGTAAGAGCACCGGCTCCAGTGTTGAGAAGACCTGGAGATCGAATCCCGGGCTCAGACACTTAGCACCCACCCAGAAACACCTGGCCGTGTAACCTTGAGCAAGTTACTTAACCCCAATTGCTTAGGGGCGGCCAGGTGGCTCAGCGAGTAAGAGCACCGGCTCCAGTGTTGGGACGACCTGGAGATCGAATCCTGGGCTCAGACACTCAGCACCACACCCAGAAATAACTGGCCGTGTAACCTTGAGCAAGTTACTTAACCCCGATTGCTTAAAAAAAAAAAAAGAGTTAA